>NC_052066.1:99531264-99831264 GCF_015852505.1 Tachyglossus aculeatus | reverse complement strand
TATGCAGGGTACTGTACTAAGCACTTGGGAAAATATGACACAAAGGAGTTGGTGTACACGATCCCTGCCTACAAGGAGTTTTCAGTCTAAAAGATGTCTCCTTTGTTTACTAGAATCAACTGAATTATTTTGGAAATTACATTCCCAATGTTTGGACACATGAAAATGGCTGCACAACATGTGATCTGGACATGATTGATTTGACATCATCAAAGGTAAGTTTGGAAAATCTGAGTCTTCTAGGGCTGCTGGATTATTTCTCATTCAGAACTAATATCAGACTGTAAATGGAATTTCAGTGTAGCCATTTGATGATGCTTGTTACATGCATTATTGGGATCCCCTGAATCTGACTGTAGCCTGCCAGTGGTTAAAATAACTCAGGTATATATTACTTATTAAGAACTCATTACTTATTATGCGTGATTCAGGCTTTATGCTCTACTATCGTTTATATTCAAGCTGGGCAAAGGTCAAGAGGAAAGGTAATTGTAAATGAAAAGTAATTTGCCATTTCTCAATCTGTCAGTCATATTTATTGACTGCTTACTGTGTGCAGAGCACTGTTTTAAGCGCTTGGGAGAGTACAGTATAACAATACTTACAGTGTAACAATACTTACAGTCTAACAATACAGTGAACCTACAGTCACATCTTGAAATGAAATGGGTGACTCTTTTGGAGATGGTTTTGCTTAGAGGTGCTTTCTCAGGGAAACTGACTAAATCGGCATTGCAATTTTCAGTTGGGTACAATTTCCAGTGAAAGATAAGTGAGCAGTAGCATTCACTTAGGCTGAGTCTTTCAGGGAAGCCAAGGAGATCTGGCCCTTTCAGAGCATTGTTTAGAAACGTGGTTCCCCTGGGGTATTTCCCTGGTATTCTGGTACCCTGGAAGACCTCTTCACCAGCACCACAGCACTTATGTACATATCAGTAATTTATTTATTTTTGTTAATGTCTGTCTCCCCATCTAGACTGTAAGCTCCTTGTTCGCAGGGAATGTGCCTTTTATATTGTTGTATTGCACTCTCCCATTCATTTAGTTCAGTGCTCTCACACAATAAACACTAAATAAATAGGATTGATTGACTGACTGATTGAGAACAGGAGTTCTGGAGTATGGTGTGCTTCTTGAGCCAACCGCCTGTTGTTCATAAGAGAGGAGTGCTACTTTGTTTTTGAAGTTGATGAACTGTATACTGATGTGAGGTCTGACTGAAGTGACTATGCAGATGTAGTAAGAGTAGGAGGAGTAATAGTAGTAATAATAGTATCTGTGATACTTAAGTGCTTAGTATGCACCAGGCATTGTACTAAACTGTATACTGTATAATCCTCTTGATTGTAAGCTTGTTGTGTGCAGGGAATGTGTCTGTCATATTGTACCCTTCCAAGCACTGCACACAATAAGTGTACAGTAACCTCTCAATAAATATGGTTGGCTGACCAACTAAGCACTGGATAGGTAGAAGAAATTGATTTGGACATAGTCCCTGTCCCACATGGGGCTCTAAAGCAGAGTGGCATAGTGGATAGAGCCCAGGCCTGGGGGTCAGAACATCATGACTTCTAATCCTGGCTCTACCACTTGTCTGCTGTATGGCCTTAGGCAAGTCACTTCACTTCTCTGTGCCTCAGTTACCTCATCTGTAAAATGGGGGTTGAGACTGTGAGCCCCACAAGGGATTTGGTTATGTCCACCCCAATGCTTAGGACAGTGCCTCGCATGTAATAAGTGTTTCACTAATACCACAATTATTATAAATATTGCCAAATGGTTCATCAATCAATCAATCAATCATATTTATTAAGCGCTTACTGTGTGCAGAGCACTGTATTAAGTGCTTGGGAAGTTGGCAACATATAGAGACAGTCCTTACCCAACAGTGGGCTCACAGTCTAGAAGGGGGAGACAGAGAACAAAACCAAACATAGTAACAAAATAAAATAGACTAGATATGTACAAGTAAAATAAATAAATAAATAGAGTAATAAATATGTACAAACATATATACATATATACAGGTGCTGTGGGGAAGGGAGGGAGGTAAGACGGGGGGATGGAGAGGGGGAGAGGAAGGAGGGGGCTCAGTCTGGGAAGGCCTCTTGGAGGAGGTGACCTCTCAGTAGGGCCTTGAAGGGAGGAAGAGAGCTAGCTTGGCGGATGTTGGGAGGGAGGGCATAATAATATTTATTTGTAACGTCTTCCTTAACAAGTTCCACAGTATGAATATTAGCATATTACTGCTGCAGTTTGCTTAAGTGATGCTACTTGGGTGAAGAAAAGACCCAATACCACCTACATTTAATTTTTGTTTTTTTTATTATGAGATTGCGTTAGTCAAAGCACTTTAATTCAGATTCAACTGTCCAATCTTTGGACTAATGGGCTAATCTTTGGATTTTGGTGAACATTTCAAGAGAGTTATACTTTTTTTCAGAGGAAATAGGAATACTTCATCTCTCTGGACTGTAAGCTCATTGTGGGCAGGGAATGTCTCTATCAACTCTGTTATATTACACTCTTCCAAGTGCTTAGTATAGAATGCGGCACACAATCAATCAATCAATCAATGGTATTTATTGAGCGCTTACTGTATGCAGAGCACTGTATTAAGCGCTTGGGAAGTACAAGTTGGCAACATATAGAGACAGTCCCTATCCAACAGTGGGCTCACAGTCTAAAAGGGGGAGACAGAGAACAAAACCAAACATACTAACAAAATAAAATAAATAGAATAGATATGTACAAGTAAAATAAATAAATGAATAGAGTAATAGATATGTACAAACATATATACATATATACAGGTGCTGTGGGGAAGAGAAGGAGATAAGATGGGGGGATGGAGAGGGGGACAAGGGGGAGAGGAAGGAGGGCGCTCCGTCTGGGAAGGCCTCCTGGAGGAGGTGAGCTCTCAGTAGTGCCTTGAAGGGAGGAAGAGAGCTAGCTTGGCAGATGTGGGGAGGGAGGGCATTCCAGGCCAGGGGGATGACGTGGGCCGGGGGTCGATGGCGGGACAGGCAAGAACGAGGCACGGTGAGAAGATAAGCGGCAGAGGAGCGGAGGGTGCGGGCTGGGCTGTAGAAGGAGAGAAGGGAGGTGAGGTAGGAGGGGGCGAGGTGATGGACAGCCTTGAAGCTGAGGGTGAGGAGTTTCTGCCTGATGCGCAGATTGATTGGTAGCCACTGGAGATTTTTGAGGAGGGGAGTGATATGCCCAGAGCGTTTCTGGACAAAGATAATCCGGGCAGCAGTATGAAGTATGGATTGAAGTGGAGAGAGACGTGAGGATGGGAGATCAGAGAGAAGGCTGATACAGTAGTCCAGACGGGATAGGATGAGAGCTTGAACGAGCAAGTAAGCCCTCAATAAATATGATTGATTCTGAAGTGATTTTGCCATTCAGAAAATACAACCCTGACAACACATTTCAGTAACCCATCCAGGGGAACTCTGGTCTCCAGTGAGGATCAGCCCATGATGGAGGGGGCTGAGATCCCACACTGCCTACCATAGACAACTTTCTTGCCTTTCTTCTGGAAGATGGTGACTCTTCAGGAGTGCATTCTGATTATTGCTGATCAGTCTAGCCTAGCATTGTTTCAACAATAATAATAATGATAATAATTGTGGTATTTAAGTGCTTACTATGTGCCGGACATTGTTCCAAGTGCTGGAGTAGATACAAGATAATCAGGTTGGATACAGTCCCTGTCCCTCATGGGGCTCACCGTCTTAATCCCCATTTTTACAGATGAGGGACCAAGTGGCTTGCCCAGGGTCACAACAGACGAGTAGCGGAGCTGGGATTAGAACCCAGGCCCATGCTCTATCCACTAGGTCACACTGCTTCTCCACACTGCTAGCCTTGCCATCCTACCACTTGTGCATGCCTCCCTTCTCTCCTTCTACATCCCTTCTCTCCTTCTACATCCCAGCCTGCACACTCCGCTCCTCTGGTGCTAACCTTCTCACTGTGCCTCATTCTCACCTGTCCTGCTATCGACCCCTGGCCCATGTCCTATGTCTGGCCTGGAATGCCATCCCTCCTCAAATTTGCCAAACAATCACACTTCCCCACTTCAAAGCCCTGCTGAAGGCTCATCTACTCCAGGAGGCCTCCCAGACTAAGCCCCCGTTTTCCTCAGCTCACCTTCCCTTCCCCATCACCCCTACTCTCTCCCTTTGCCCTACTCCCCTCCCCGCCCCACAGCACTTGTGTATATGTGGACATATCTATAATTTTATTTATGTTACTGCCTGTCTACTTACTTTGTTGTATATATATATCTGTAATTCTATTTATTTATATTGATGCTATTGATGCCTGTTTGCTTGTTTTGATGTCTGTCTCTCCCCTTCTAGACTGTGAACCCATTGTGGTCAGGGATTATCTTTCTTTGTTGATGAATTGTACTTTCCAAGCACTTAGTACAGTGCTTTGCACACAGCAAGTGCTCAATAAATATGATTGAATGAATGAATGAATGAATCTCTCCCAGTAGGTGGGTCCCCAAATTTCACCCAATCATTGTTCCCAATAGGGCTTTCTGTCAAGTTTCCATGCTGCAGTAGAGCTACTGAGATGTAGTTAGGGTGTCATAGAACACCTTGAAGAGGCATAAATTCTCTGGGACATTAATTCTGAGTGTATAGAAGGTTTGACATTAATTCTGAGTGTATGGTGGGTTTGGTAGCCAAAATACAGGGTTGAATCCTTAGAATTTGGAGAGTATCAGAGATAATCAGGGTGAACTCTTTACATATGATTGCAGCTGTCCATCTGTCATTAAAGAAAGAGGTGTTCAGTAATGTATTCAGAGTTACTGTTACAAATAACAGCCTTTTCCTTCCAACTTCACAAACCAAGGCTTTTAGGAATAACTTGGGCCACTCTGCAGTGCTCAATTTGACTGGAAGTTCCAAGGGTTTGGGACAGACTTTTAAAAAACACACTGAATTCTTCCTACCTGGAAAGAAAGACAGAATATTTCTGGATAAAACTGTTATGTTGAAAGATTCAGGATTACACTCTGATCTTTTTTGCAGATACAAGTGGAATGATCCTCCTGAGCGTGTGCTAATGCGTATTACCATGCCAATTTGTGTTTGCATTAACTCTCTAGAGTGGAATTAGAGGGATGATTGTGCCAGTCAAATTTTTATTCCTGCTGTGTGAAGTAAATCACTGGATTCATCATGCCTCATGTTTCAGATCACTTTAAAACTGATGTGTTTAAAAAAACCAAAACAAAACCTTACTGCATTAGCTTTTTGTTATTTTCTTCCAATATTTTATTTTTTATACTCTTCAGTTTCAATCGAGGGAACTAAATCAAATTTAAATATTTCAACTTTCTTCAAGTCATTTTAATAATAGATTAATCATAGGCTCTCAGTCTCTTGTGGACATGTTCTTCCAATAGATGTCTTCTTATTTGCTCATGTGGGTGGTCACCTCTTTAGAATTGTGAGTTTTCAGTTGGCAGAGATTAAGCAAGATTTTTTTAATCATGCCAGATTGCAGCTAACTACGTGACCTTTTTGTTTTTTTGTTTTTAGGGTTTTTTTGGGGGGGGGGTATTTGTCAAGCGCTTACTATGTGCCTGCCAGGGGTAGATACAAGATAACGAGGTTGGACATAGCCCATGTCCCACATGGGGCTCACGGTTTTAATCCCCTTTTTACAGATGAGTAGAGTAATTGAGGCCCTGTGAAGTCATGTGACTTGCCCAAGGTCACACAGTAGACAAGTGGCAGAGCTGGGATTAGAACCCAGGTCCTCAGATTCTCAGACCCATGATTTTTCTACTAGGCAACTATTTCCAATAGGCCACATTATTGGAGGTGATTTTTATCAAGTTGTATGTTGGAAACTATGGAAGATAACTGCTACCCCAATAACCAATGCCTATTCAGCTAAGGAGTAGTTTGATAATCCGATATCCTAAGGGACATCTGTTTCACCCAGTCCAGTTTGAAGGATATGAAGGGGAAAGTTCTGTTCTTTAAAGAAACATTAGATTATTGGTAATGTGTGCTTGATTCTTGGCCTTCGTTTGAAATTTGGGGTAGTTGGATGATTTAAGTTTAGCCTAGAAGCTCGTTACTGAAGTCCGGTGGTGATTTGCCTAGAGGCTCTCTTGTCTGGGTTGTCCTCAAGGTCTGCAGGCTTAGCTAATGGACAAGGACATTGAGGGATTTGGCATGCAGTGGGGTCTAATGGGCGGGAGAGATATGAGGGTGCAGTTGAGTTGTGTGAAGGAAGGGATTTCATTTTCCTGAGTGTGCAAAAGAGCAGTGGAGAATTATTTGGAGCTTCATTTCTGCTTCTGGAAAACTGTTCTGGTTCAACTGGCCCAGAGCTTCAGTCAGTCAATCAACCATATTTATTGAGCACATACTATGTGCAGAGCACTTTACTAAGGGCTTAGGAGGGTACAGAAAAACAGAGTTGGTAGACACATTCCCTGCCTACAACAAGTTTACAGTCTAATTCTAGAGCTCTTCTATTTTGGTGACTGTGCTCTAGAAGCAATACATAAGAAAATATTCAGATAATTATAGAATCACTTAGAATCATCAAAACACAGCGGACTACAGGTAACTTGAAGAAGATTTCCTTTGAGATCATAAATTCCTTTTGGGCAGGGAACATGTCTGCCAACTCTGTTGTATTGTACGCTTAGTTCAGTGTTCCCCCTACAGAAAGCACTCCATAAATATGATTGATGTATTCTCGGGTCCAGGCTGCAGGATCAAATTCTGCACACCAAAGATCAAGTATCTCCATCAGTAATGCAGACCTGAGTGCTGTCATTGAAGTCTGTTAGCTAGGCAGGACACTGCCCAAAGAAGAAAGGCTAGACAACGAAGTAGAAAACAAAATCAAGAAAGGCACTAAATCATTTGGAAAATGACAGACTGTGGCCATAACGTGAAATTAAGCCTCAGGCAAAACTGAAGTTATTCAGAGCAATTGTGGTGTAGCTGCTAGCCCTGCTTTGGGTCCAGTTGGAAGAGTACATCTCTGAGAATCAATCAATCCATCAGTGATATTTTTTGAGTACTGATTGCGGCTAGAGCACTGTACTAAGCAGTTTGGAAGAGTATACTACAATGAAAACCAGGGGATCTAGATTTTCTCCCAATCTGCAAGTAGAGAAATGCTCATGGGGGCAGTGCTATCAATCATGAATGTGTCTGAGTGGAAAACTACTTGAATCCTGAAAAATAACTGGCTAACGTGTGCGGTGAAGATGTCAACTGCCAGCAAAGAAATTACCTGCTGCATCGTAGTACTGTAACAAAGCACTACTTTGCTGACACTTCAATGTAAATAGATCCGGAAGGTAAAAAACCTTTATAAATGCCCTTTGCAATGTGCTGGACCTCTGCCCTCCTGCTCTCTTGCACTTCTGTGCCCCCAGTAGGAACACAGACAGAACGAATTCAGAGGATGTTTCACAAATCCTTGTCATTATAAATATAATAACTAATTCCTTCATTCAGTTTCTTGGTCCGGATGTCACAGGACCAAGGCTGATCTGCAGTTCTGAAGACAAAATTATATTGCTATAGCTCTGAGGGGGCAGGACTGTGTTTTGTTTGCTGTTTAATTGTATGTACCATCTTATGAGAAGTGTAGGGTTTTTTATGGTATTAAGTACTTACTGTGTGCCAGGCACTATATTAATTGCTGGTTAATCAGGTTGGACACAGTCCATGCCCCACATGGGGCTTCCGGTCTTAATTCCTTTTTTACAGATTAGATAAGTGAGGCCCAGAGAAATTAAGTGATTTGTTCAAGGTCACACAGTAGTCAAGTGGTGGAGGCAGGATTAGAACCCAGGTCCTTCTGACTCCCAGGTGTATGCTCTTTCCATTAGACCATTAGTCTTCTGCATTTAGTTACTCAATAAATACTGATGATGATGATAATCCAGCCTTCTATTTAGTTTTAAGGCCTGAGCATACCACAGATTTTCTGTATAACTTTTAAGTGGTTTCCTCAGGGGCTTTTATCTGCCATACCTTTTATCAGTTTGCAAGACAGAATTCCAAACTACGAGGTCCTGGGACAGTCATTGACATTAAAACAGCACTCATCACATCACATCTTGACTGTGATGGACATGTGAGGATGATAGTACTCAGCAGCTGCTTTGTGGATAAACTGAAATGAATAGGGCCATAAGGAAATGGGAGAAAAGAAATATTAGAATCACTCAATAAAAGAAAAACTGCTAGGACATAAACATAAGTAGTTAGGAGGCAGCAGGTCAAGACAGTTTAGCCTGCCAGAAATGGAGAGATGGTCTTTGGTAAGATCATGAAACTCAGGACGAAATCAAATTGCCATCATAAAATGGGTAGTGCAAGTTTGACATTGCAGGAAAGTAATGGTTAGCACTGGACAATAAGCTTGCTGTGGGTACGGACTGTGTTTACTGACTGTTGTATTGTACTCCCCAAAGTGCTTAGTACTATGCTCAGCACACAGTTAGTGTTCAATAAATACCATTGATTGACTGATTGATTTGTAGAAGAAGTGAATTGGAATTCTGGTTATATGTCATCTTATTAATCATAACTTGCATACCTGTTAAATTCTCACCATGGTAGCATCCAGCAGCATGGCTAAGTGGAAAGAGCGCAGGCTTTGGAGTCAGAGGTCATGGGTTCAAATCCCAGCTCCGTCAATTGTCAGCTGTGTGACTTGGGGCAAGTCACTTAACTTCTCTGTGCCTCAGTTACCTCATCTGGGAAATGGAGATTAAGACTGTGAGCCCCCCGTGGGACAACCTGATCTCCTGTAACCTCCCCAGTGCTTAGAACAGTGCTTTGCACATAGTAAGCACTTAGTGAGCCCCCCGTGGGACAACCTGATCTCCTGTAACCTCCCCAGCGCTTAGAACAGTGCTTTGCACATAGGAAGCACTTAATAAATGCCATCATTATTATTATTATTATCATCTGCAAACCCTGAAGGATATGAAACAATTGATCAATAACTGGCATTTTTTGAACAGCTATCATGTGCAGAGCACTGTACTAAGCACTTGGGTGAGTAAAAAACAACTGAGTTGATACACCCGTTCCCAGACGGACTTAAATATAAATTGATGATGATGATAATGATGGCATTTATTAAGCGCTTACTATGTGCAAAGCACTGTTCTAAGCGCTGGGGAGGTTACATGGTGATCAGGTTCTCCCACGGGGGGCTCATAGTCTTAATCCCCATTTTACAGATGAGGCACAGAGAAGTTACGTGACTTACCCAAAGTCACACAGCTGACAATTGGTGGAGCCGGGATTTGAACCCATGACCTCTGACTCTGAAGCCTGTGCTCTTTCCACGGAGCCATACTGCTTCTAATTAATAAATTAATTAATTACAGATATGTACATAAGTACTGTAGGACTACGAATGGGGTGACTATCAAGTGCTAAAGGGAAAGTGTTTTTTTGTTTTTTCTAAAATATTTCTTGTCATAAAGATTCATAATGGTGAGTTTTCAGATATATATTGTGTATATATGTATACACAATTAGTCCACCTTTAAATTTAAGGTCATCTTTGATGGCCAATTTTATTCCTCCCTTTAACATGTTACCTCTTTTCTCAGGACTATCCAAAGGTAACAATTGCTGTTTTCATTGAGCAACCAACACCTTTCCTTCCCCGATTCCTAGACCTGTTGTTGACGCTGGATTATCCAAAGGAAGCCCTCAATCTTTTCATTCATAATAATGTAAGTTATTGGGGAAAGATAATATTTTTGGGGAGACAAACTGTTGAGGAATTCATAGCTACAGCTCAACTTCATTAATAGTGGGTTAAATTTGTTTCCCACCACAGGACAGAGACATTTGTTTTTACTAATCATTTTTATCTTAAAAAAAATCAAGGAAGACCTTGTGTCAAAGTGGTATGCATTCCAAACTGGGTCAAGTGAATAAAATTCAAGGTGAACTGTTTGTGTAAATGATTTACTCTCCAAACTTTTTATGACTTGATTTCATAATTGGTCACCTAATTCTAAACAGACTTTTATTTCTGGAGTATATCCCCAAATAATTTGGATTGTGGAATTATTGCTCATCCTTTTATTTCAGAACCGTCTTTTCTTTTGCCATCTTGAACGTTCTTACTGCTGAATCATTATCATAGAAGTCAGAAAATACTGAGTTTCGGAGTATAAGCTTTTAGTGAATTTTTAAAAATATGCTGATTGTTAAAGCACGCTAGAGATGCATTTGACCTTATTAAACTCTCCTAAACTTTGCTTATAATGAAGGGAAGAGCCCATATCTTAAACTCAACCCAATTTGATTAAATCGTGCATTGGTGGTCTTTTTAAATACTGACATGGTTGTTGATTACTGGTTTGCTAATTTTTATCATAAAATGAAATGGCCACTTGTGAACTTTGGCTGAAAAGCAATTCTTCGAGGTATGGTTTTCATCAGAACAAGAGTCATGAACTGTCAAATGCTTTGCTATTGTTTGACTAAACCACAACACAGGATTGTTATCAAGTAAATTTTTCGGCCAAATTATCTCCTTTTCCATATCTTCCTTGCTTCTGCCAAATTTGAAGACTGCTATCCCTAGCTGAGGGGTAGATAATTGAACCTTGGACCCATGCTTATAGGAGACAGCATCAATGCAGGATCGTAGAAGCTTGAAAGTGATGTTTATGAATCTGAATATAGTATGAACAATTTAAAGTTTGCTAATCCTGCATTTGCCTGCTGGTAGTTAAATATAAAATCAATTTTATGGCAAAACCTTATGTGGACTGCATAATACTTTGGAAAATAAAGCTATAAATGGCCAACAACAATCCTGAACCTGGTAGTATCTCTCACCCGTGTCTTTTCCCTAGACATTGGAATGAATTCCTGTGTTGTTCTTCACAGTAATAGTGGTGTTGCTAACTCTAATTCTAAGTTATGTTGCTATGATTACAGGAAGTTTATCATGAAAAGCACATCAAGGCATTTTGGGAAAAAGCAAAAAATATTATAACAACTATAAAAATTGTGGGTCCCGAAGAGAGCCTCAGTCAAGCGGAAGCCAGGAACATGGGAATGTAATGTTTTATGTTTTTCTTTATTAAATGCAGCTATACATTCTGCTGGAAGATATCAACCCCAAGTACAGTAGCATCAATCGTTCTCTCTGTTTTGGAGATAATTGCTGGGCAGTTCCGGCCCTGGGAATTATTCAATATTTTTCTTAATACAAAAAGCTGTTGATGGTCAGGAAATGTGTCTCTTGCTGAATAAGATCCAACCAAGTAAAGCCAGCTGTCATTTTCACCTCAGCTGAAGACTTTTGAATCCCTTAAACAAAAATCAAACAGTACAAGATGTAAATAGCAGAACAGATGTGGAGCATTCTTTCCAGATTAAATCAGCCGAAAATTTGAGTGTCAGAAGTATTTTGATAACAGAGCTATAAAAATTAAAATATCATTGAGGCCAAGTCCAGCAGCCAAGAGAAAAATTTAGCAGCCCAGAGTGTAATGCCTGAGCCTGACCCTGGCGGATTTCCTGTGCTGCCTCTGGGGCACTGCTCGCTTGGTGCTGTGGGCTTGCTAATTGCTCTTTGGACCTTTCTGTTGGATTTCTGGACTATCAATCAATCAATCAATCGTATTTATTGAGCACTTACTGTGTGCAGAGCACTGTACTAAGCGCTTGGGAAGTACAAGTTGGCAACATATAGAGACAGTCCCTACCCAACAGTAGGCTCACAGTCTAAAAGGCGAGGGGGGGGAATACCCACACAAAGAAATATGGTTTAAAGTGAGTAGAGGAAGCCCATTTGGCAATTTCTAGTTCTTTTTACTGAGCATTTACCATGTGCAGAGCACTCTACTAAGCACTTGGGAGAGTACAATACATCAATAAACAGGCACATTCTCTGCCCAGTAAGGGATTTACACTGCACTCAGTTCTACTCTAGTACAGGTTTCTTAGTGAACTATGCATTAAGGAAAATTTGCATTATAGTGTGAGATGCCTTGACCAGTGCCATGCACTATTTTTTTTTTTGGAGGGGGGGTGGCGGGGGGTGGTATTTGTTCAGCACTTATTTTGTGCCAGGCACTGTACTAAGCACTAGGGTATATTCAAACTTATCAGGCTGGACACAGTCCACATCCCACCTGGGCCTCATAGTCTTAATCCTCATTTTACCGATGAGGTAATTGAGACAAAGAGAAGTTAAATGACTTGCCCAAAGTCACCAAGCAGACAAGTGGCAGAATAGGGATTAGAACCCAGGGCCTTAATAATAATAATAATAATAATGTTGGTATTTGTTAAGCACTTACTATGTGCCAAGCACTGTTCTAAGCACTTGGGGTGGGGGAATACAGGGTAATCAAGGTTGTCCCATGTGGGGCTCACAGTCTTAATCCCCATTTTACAGATGAGGGAACTGAGGCACAGAGAAGCTAAGTGACCTGCCCAAAGTCACACAGCTGACAAGTGGCGGAGCCAGGATTAGAACCCATGACCTCTGACTCCCAAGCCCAGGCTTTTTCCACTGAGCCACACTGCTTGACTGCTTTATCCAGTAGACCACACTGCTTCTCATCCCATGTGCACCCATTTTATAGGAAGAATGCTTCATAATTTCCCAGTACTATTCTATCCAAAATGTGTAGTTGAAAGCTCATGTTATATAAAAACTAAATGTGCCTCTTCCCCCTTAGAATGTAAGCCCCATGTGGGACAGGGACTGTGTATGATTTAATGGTACTGTAGCCTATTTAGCCTAGTGCTTAGCACATAATTACTGCTTATTATTATGCAGTTATTAACCACTATCATTATTATCATTGCAATCAAATTAAATGTCATCAGAAGGATCAACTTGTACCTATATAAATTTAAGCTTGGTCACCTCCAAAAGTAGAAAAATGAGTAAGCAGGAAATAACATTTAAATAATTTACACCTGTTTGATTATGGAAGAAATATATGGAACCTCTTTATATGCTGACATCTGAGAGAGGATCCCCAGGATCATCATCAATCGTATTGAGCGCTTACTATGTGCAGGATCCCCTTGTTACATTTGAAAAAGAAACCCAAACCATTCAGACAATGTACATTCTATTATGTTCTTGACTTGACTCCAACCTTAGTAGAGGTGTGGTGGCAAAGTGTCAAGGCCAACCCTGCATGCTGTGAAAAACATTCATGCAACAATTCTCACTAAAGGGAAGTATGCTGTCAAGTAAGAGATACAGATGTGTCCCTTATGTCATCTAAAAGAAAGTTCTTCCCAAACAACAACTGAGATTTTTCCTAATGCTACCCTCACTTTTTTCCATTTCTTCCCCAACAGGAAGGTCGTCTTTTTTTCATTAATTTTTATGGTATTTGTTAAAGCACTTACTGTGGGCTAGGCACTGCACTAAAAGTACTAAGGTAGATACAAGCTAATCAAACCTTATGGGGCTCACAGAATTAATCACCATTTTACAGGTGACATAACTGTGGTCCAGAGAAGTGAAGTTGCTTAGTCAAGGTCACACAGCAGACAAGTGCAGGAGCTGGCATTAGAACCGAAGTCCTTTTCATTCATTCATTCAATCGTATTTATTGAGCACTTACTGTGTGCAGAGCACTGTACTAAGCACTTGGGAAGTACAAGTTGGCAACATATAGGGACGGTCCCTACCCAACAACGGGCTCACAGTCTAGAAGAGTCTAGAAGTCCTTCTGATTCACAGGCCCATGCCCTATCCACTAGGCTATGCTGCTTTTCTGATCTTTCCCTACCAGAAGATCATCTATTCCACCCCTCTTCCATAGCCACTGTTAACTCTTTTCTTTAAGAACTGTTAACTTCTTTTCTTCTCATGTTTAAGCTCAAATTTACTGTGCATTTCTGCCGTTGCCCCTCATACAATCAGTGTTTTTTAGAACATGACACTGAATGTTTTGGAGAGTAAAATAATAGAGAGAGATGATTCATTCCTTCACGGAGTTTATGCTCTACTGGAAGAGGTTACAATCACATGCAAATTAGTTTCAGCCCTTTTGGTGACAAAATAGCCCTTTCATAATACCTGTACCAGTTCTCTTTTAGAACTGGGTGGCTCTGAGGGAAATGTGAAATTCTCCTTGTCATGTCCAAGAAATGTGAGCTCGTTGTGGGCAGGGAATGTCACTGTTTATTGTTGTATCATACTTTCCCAAGTGCTTAGTACAGTGCTTAGCACATAGTAAGCACTCAATGAATACAAGTGAATATGTTATCTCATTGGTCTGAAGAGAAAGGTAGAAAGTTAGTTTAGCTAGTAAGTGTTATGTGATCTGCCATAGAAGATGCTTATAAGTGCCATGGAACAATTCTAACTGCTCTCCTCTCTTTTCCAGGGATGTTTGTCGCCAGAATGAGCACTGTGATTATTACTTCAGCCTTGATGCAGATGTGGTTCTGACCAATCCAAGTACCTTAAGATTATTGATAGAACAAAACAGGTAACAACTGAAGTTCCACCTTTCTGTCTTTTTGAAGTTTTGATTCCATCCCTGGCCATGGGTCCCCTTGAAATCCACCAGCACCACCAAAATACCATCTTGGCAGGTGGTACATATTACTTATCAGGTCAGCTAGGGTCCCAGAGCAGCAGTTGATCTGATAGATATAACTGATAGATAGATATAGCGCACAAACACATTTACGTGTCTTAAAGATGCTTCAAGATATCCAGGGGAAAATTGCCCGATTCACTACCTTCAGTTTTCTGTAAATTTTGTACTTTTATGTAAGCTACATTTGCTGCCCTGTCCTGTCCTCTATAGAGCTATGTGTTTGTTAAATCGATTATCAGAATGTAGCAAACCTGAACGTTTTCAATAAGTATGTTTGTTCTCCAGGTGTTAAAGAGGGGCAAGTGTCTAAAGCATCAATTGACCAACCAATCATAGTTATTGAGCACTTACTGTGTGCAGAGCACTATACTAAGCTCTTGGGAGAATACAAAATAACAGTCAGTAGACATGTTCCCTGCCCACAGTGAGCTTACAGTCTAGAGAGGCTGTAAACATCATTGCCTTCCCCAGCTGGGTGGAGAATCTTGTCGCGATCACTAGTATAATTACTAAGCACTTGGTTATTTTCTCGACAGTCAACCTAATGTGCCAAAAACCAGCTTTCTGTTTCATAGCCCCTCAGGTTTCAGGAGTCAACAAAACCCCAACAAAACAAAGTGATTCTATCACCTGTCATTTTGGGCTCTTAAATTCCTTTTGAGGAGGATCCTGATTCCATCTCCCAACTAGAAAAGGCTTTCTGAGTCTAGGGAGTGAATTATGGCACACCTGCTAACTCCCCAGGACAGCCCTGGGACCTGGGAAACTGGCTTTTGTCACTCACACCCTTGGGAAGGTCTCTCTGACTTTTCTTTTGCACTCAGACAAGGAGGGCTTTCTGGGAAGAAGACCTCTTGGAGATGTGATTTTAATTCATTCATTCAATTCATTCAGTCATAGTTATTGAGCACTTACTGTGTGCAGAGCACTGTAGTAAGTGCTTGGAAAGTACAATTCAGCAACAAAGAGAGATGATCCCTGTCCACAACAGGCTCACAGTCTAGAAGGGGGAAACAGATGTCAAAATAAGTAAACAGGCATCTTTACCATCAATAAAAATAAATAGAATTAGAGCTATATATACACATCAGTGCAAGTAAAACAGACATTAATATAAATAAATAGAATTATAGATACATCATCAGCTTCTGGGGGAGGGCAAGCTGTAAAGATTAGGAATTCTTGAAATCATGAAATCCAGAATGCACAACCACAAGACTTGTGATTATTTCCCTTGTCTTTGAAGTAGCATTCTTAAAGTCAAAATGATTCCAAACCTGTTCGCTATAAAGTATTGCTAAATGATTGAGGACTGAAGGCATTAAGATTGAAGTGGGAGTTAAGAATCCTAGGCATGAAGATTTTTCCTTCACCCTCCCACCCTCACTAATGGCACTGACTTTTACTGAGCCTTATGGTGACTTATGAAAAACAGCCTTTCTTCCAGAAGGTTCTTGCATTTGTGTGAAAATAATCAAATCCTCAATACATGTATTTTTCCAGTTTGGGTTGTCTTTTGATTTTGATAAGGATCTCATTTTTCTCGGTACCAGAAACCTCTGAGTTGTTTCACATAAAAACATCCTTTTCCTAGGTGGTGGAAAACAAATTCAGTACTTCAGTCTTATTCTTCGAACAAACAAGCCCCTTTTTCCAGTACAAAGAAACCATTAAAATAATTCCTCATACACCTACTTGAAAGCCCAGAATCTAGATATTGTGTTGGAATCAGGAGTTGATTAGAAATTTTCTTCCCCTGTGGAAAATTACACTGCCATTGGATTTGTTTTATGTTACTCCAAACACATCTGGAGTTGGGATGGGGGACACATCTCTCTTGCAGTCACACCATTAATTCCCCTTTAGCAGCTCTCATCATGCATGCATGTGCACACGCACATACACACACATGCACACTCACACATACACTGGAAAGGTTAGGAGGCTGGTATGCCATGATGATATTTGGGAAAGGGGGCCCCAGCGATGAAGATGAAATTAGCAGCACTGATAGTAGAAGCCACACTGGGGTGAGGGGCCACAGTTCAAAGGACTGTGAAATCCATTAGTCCCCTGTAGTGTTGAGTGTGGCAGACTGAGTGGAATTCCATCTCACTTCTTTCACCCTCTTAGGGTTTGTGATGGGCATGCTGTGATGTCACTATCATTAAGGTGATCCCGTTGCCTAATTTTTAACAAAGAGATAATCCTTTTTCTCCACCCCACTTCATCCCCAGTGAAAGATTCTGCAACTCCTCCTACATTTTCAAGGTTTAGATACTCCATTAATTTAATGACCAAATGAATAAAGCCTCTAGCTCCTCCTAATTCCATGCACTCTGAGGCCATGAATGTATGAAAAAGAAACAAACACAGTTTTAAAGAGGAAGCCTTCATGTTCTATGGAGCTTTTCGGGAAGAACCGGAACATTTGTTCAGATGAGAAATACTGTCACATTAGAGATACTAGGAAAAGAGGAATCTGGGTTAAGAAATACTACATTAAAGCACTGACATTTAAAAATCACAGTGTCATGACTTTTTTTACTTACAGGAAGATCATTGCACCTCTTGTGACCCGCCATGGAAAACTCTGGTCCAACTTCTGGGGAACATTAAGTCCTGATGGATATTATGCTCGATCTGAAGATTATGTGGATATCGTTCAAGGGAACCGGGTGTAAGTTGCCTAGTTTTACAAGTAACTCAGCATGACCTATCGGAAAAGGAATGGGCCTGAGAGTCAGAGGACTTGGTTTCTAAATGTGGCTCCACCATTTGTCTGCTGTATCACCTTGGACAAGTCACTTAACTTCTCCCTGCCTCAGTTGCCTCTACTGTGAAATGGGGATTAAGACTGCAAGCCCTATGTGAAACAGGGACTGTGTCCAATCCGCTTACCTTGTATCTGCC
Organism: Tachyglossus aculeatus; assembly: GCF_015852505.1. NCBI lineage: Eukaryota > Metazoa > Chordata > Mammalia > Monotremata > Tachyglossidae > Tachyglossus > Tachyglossus aculeatus. Next base: position 99,813,719 of record NC_052066.1, on the reverse strand, counting down.
CCAGCTCTTAGTACAATGCCTGGCACATAGTAAGCGCTTAGCAAATTACCCCCCCAAAACAAAAAAATATATATATTAATTCCACATATTAATTCCCCAAACTGGATCCGAGTTATTGGCAGTTTTACACTCAAAGGCTTGAAGCACTGATGAGAGTGATCTTTGGTGTGCATTGGATTTGAAATGTATATCGGTCAAAGAGTATTGTTTAAAGAGCCTCACGGTATCAATGGTTATGCTGATCTCTGGCACGTCCTTGATTTTTGCAACAGTGGTTCCACCGTTGGTATGGGTAAAATAATCCTGATGAGCAGTGAGCATTTGGCAACCATTGATTGCCATCCTGATACTGTGCGTGGTAAGGATTAGGGTTAAGGAGTTTAGATAGGGTTGTTCTCATCAGACTGATTTTTGAAGAAAAACATAACATAGCTCTCTTCAAAATAAATCAACTGTAATGGTGTGACACATATGTCAACTCTATGGAACTCAAGTTACCTTTTCATATTTGCTTCTGTTTCTTTACCCTCAAAAGCCTAAATTCCTTCATATTGTGTGTATTTCCCTGTCGATATCAAAATGTGCACCTTTATTTTGGTTTGTATCCAGTGCTGCCTTAAATGAGTATGATTGAGGACAGAACATTATTTCATGTTTAAAATTCATTTTTCAGAATTGGAAATTGATTTCAGGAAATACCTTTTAAACAAATGAAGCATTTCTGTAATTGTTGCTCAAGAATTGCACTTTTTCATGCTCTGATAGTCCCTCTAATGACTTTTCGGTGTGTTAGAATATCAATATTACGATTTCATTCAGCTTTGTCTGCTGATGAACTAATCGGCTTAATCAGCTCCTGAGACAGGAGACAGGGAATGATTCTGACCTGATTAACCTGCAGCTACAAAGCTTAACAAATACAATAATAATAATAATGAACACATTCAATTGTATTGTAAATGGATTTTAGGTGGATTTTGGGTAATCACAATTGTGATTGTATCTTCCCAGGGAAAGCAATGAAATTTTATAACTTGTTCAGCTTAAATCAGACTATAAAAATGTGTTTAGAACAGTTGACTGTATATTAAAGATGCTATCTATACTTTCTTGTATCCTCAGTCTAAAGACATGTCTCCTATTTGTTTTTCCAGAGGGTTGTGGAATATTCCATACATGGCTAACGTTTACTTAATTAAAGGGCAGACTCTCCGAACAGAGATGAAAGACAGGAACTATTTTGTCCGGGATAAATTGGATCCTGATATGGCCCTTTGCAAAAATGCTAGAGAAATGGTAAGGTCTAGAAAGGCTTGCTTAAGTGGTCTTTGAAAATGTCTTGGTGTGCTGGTTGTCACTCTTTTGGGTTGTCTGTATTTCTTCAAATTGAAAGTACTGGCCAATTTGGGGGGGAATTAGTACAGTGATACATAGGAAATGATTTTTTTTTAGAATACCAACTTTCTTATTAGCTAGGAAAGAAAAATGAGTTAAAATGTATCTATCACCCACAGTTCTATTTTAACCCATCTCTCATGTTGGTTCCTTGCTGTAATAAATTGGAATCTGTTCAGTAAATTAGCAAGAGGTTTCCAGCTGCATTTCTATTTAGCTAGTTTGAAGCTTCCCACCAAACCCTTTCATTTCTCAAATTTCCCCAATATGAATACATTTGAGCCTCTGCCCATTTGGATTCATACCTTTGTCTCAGTTTTTTTTTTTTTTTGCATTGATAGTAACCCTGCAGTGGAAGCTGTTACAAACTCAAAGCCATTCCTTAGATATTCGTATTAATTTTGCATTGTATTCTCCCAAGCGCGTAGTACCATGTTCTGCACCCAGTAAGTGCTCAATAAATATTAATTAACCAATTGATTGAGTCCTACTCAGAGCACTATACAATGAAAACCCAATATTTGGTCCTCTCCCGTAGTAAAGACTGTTTCTGATTATCACAAGTGTGATTGCGATTCAGTTTTTACTCTTCAGATCTGAGAGAAAATGTAATCCCTTAGACTAGAAAACTGATCCTTGGAAGAGCCACATAGTTGTGCTGTTCTGAAATCAGTACCATCTAATAAATTGTATACATTCAGTCAATCGTATTTACTGAGTGCATACTGTATGCAGAGCACTGTACTAAGCGCTTGGGAAGTACAAGTCGGCAACATATAGAAATGTCCTCACCTGTCAAGCAGGTGATCAACGTGGGAGCTCCTAAAGACCGTACTGGACAATGGAGATAAGGGATCCAGACAGCAGTATCTAAGTTTTATTAATGTCTTTGGAGCTTATTCAGTGATGGCCCAATTCTTAAAATTGATTGGCTAACACATACTGGAGCTTCCTCAATCACAACCTGTTGTAGGAACTTTAGTAGATTTAAGAAGAGACTATTCCTTTGTAATTTCAAAGTGTAAATATGATCCCTATGATATTTACACTGTTTTTTGAATGGAAGCCCATGAACTATCAGCTGTGGTTATTCTCAAACTATCATAACTGAGTTTCTTATATTCTCAGAAAAGTTGGCAAGTATTTTTTGTGTGTGTTGTTTTATGTTAACAAGGCATGTTCGTATGTACCCATTGTGTAAAGCAGTCGACCCAGTGTGCTGAAAATTGAACCTCATTAGCACGAATGATTGTGGTCTGAACTCTTGATGTGCAGCTGATGTGATCTATGGCACAACATGGAATGGCCTTCTCTCTCTGTCTTTGTTCTTAACCCTGTGCCTTATGCAAACACTGTGGCACGAGCTTGGTTGTATTCATGTTGGAGTCAATAGGGAGGGGCTGGAACTGATATGAACATGTATGTTGGGAGCTTTGCTTGTGCTGCATGTTGTCAATGGAGGGCCTTCCAGAATGTCAGCTTCTGCCCCAAGGCTGTTATTTTGTTGTCCTAAAAACACACAAGGGAAAGGGTTAAAACAGGTCAACTTACGTGCTGCTTCTCCTTCATTTTAGACTTTACAAAGGGAAAAAGACTCCCCTTCTCCGGAAACATTCCATATGCTCAGGCCCCCAAAGGTGTTATTTTATTTTTTTTATTTATTTCCTTGTTAAGTATCAGATGCAAATATTGGTTTGGAGCAAGAGCTATTGCTTTTTTCTCTCCTTGGTCTCAGTATAATTCAGTCTTTTTTTCTTGTTGGCCTTGTGCTCTATTCATTATAGGTTATTCTCAAATCCGGGACCTTTCATACATCTTCTCTTCCTAGGACAGGGGCAGGGAATGGTGCAAGCTTGAACCTCATTCACGAGGAGTCGGGGTTCTGGCGCAGTCTCTCCAGGGGTTTCCATTCATTTGGCTTTGGGAAGTTCATCTGGAACTCTGCCTTTCTGTCCTTCGCTTTTAGTTAATCCTGTTCACTTCTGGGGAATCCAGAAAGGTTCTGATGCAATCTGCTGAGCAGAGGACAAAGCAATTATAGATTTAGGGGCTGTCTTTCTTCAGTGAGCTTGTGGTTTTGTGTGCACACATTTTTCTCAGTTGATTAAATAGGCTTCTGTGGTAGCCAGTGGCCATCTCTTGGGGGTTGACTCTGGAGAGAGCTGGAGTGATTTTTCAATTACTCACTTGGGCAATTAGTGAAAAGCAGTTTTGGTTTCAGGGTCCGTACGGATGTGCCTGAGGGCCTGGCTATTTGAGGAAAGTCTTCATCCATTTATCATTTTCCTCCATTGGCCTTTCTTGTATCATGTAGCAGATGTTTATGAAAGGAACAAATGTTCAGCCCAGGTTTAATCTAGGAATGGTGCCCCTTGGTAGGATTCTCCATAGCTCCCAGTTCATGATCCTCTTCCCCAGGCTGCTGGATGCTCTGTCCCTGAGAAGAGCACCCAAGGTTGAGAGTGGTGGAAGCATATTCCTCTTTGAATGTTCAGGAATTGGTGCAGTAACTCCTGGTTACTGTCAGGAGGACTGGAGGAGAAAATATCTCACTGTATAATGTAGACAGCAAATGATATGCCAGAACACATTTTCTCTCAAGGAACCTCCACTGGAGTGGAAATGGGAAAGAGGCAGGAGACTAAATCAAAGCGGGTCAGTGTTCCTCTCCCAAATAATAAGGATAATAATTGTGGTATCTGTTAAGTGCTTAGTATGTGCCGGGCACTGTTCTGAGCGTGGTTATCAGATTGGACAGAGTCACTGTCCAACACAGTGTTCATAGTCTTAATCCCCATTTTACAGATGAGGGAACTGAGGCACAGAGAAGTGAAGTGACTTGCCCAAGGTCACACAGCAGACTGGTAGTGGGGCCAGAATCAGAATCCAGGTCCTTCTGACTCCCAGGTTTGTGCTCTGTCCACTATGGCCTAACTGTGGATGTGTCTTATCTCTGCTGCCCCTGCCACTTTTCACATGGAGAGCCCAGTGTTTCACCAATGTTTGGTTAGTGGAGGATATTTTCTGTAAAATCTCCAATCACATCTGATCTTAACTTCTGTTTCCTTGCTACCTCTGATTTTATTTTTTACTTTTCACTTTTATGTGTATACATAAAAATAGAAATTCCAGGCTGCTCTCTGCAAGGGTATATAGCCAATATTGTGAGTTTTAAATTGCGCTGACAGGAATTGATATGTTAACCCAATTTTTAACTAAATGTTTCTGTTTTTTGAAAAAGTTTAACCAATGTACTGCATTTTGTTCCTTTAAAATATTTCTAATTGAAATCAGGAATTTCTTTGATATACACTCCTTGGCTCGACGATGAAAAGACCCCAAAACCTCTGTTTTATCTCCTTCCTTTTTGAAAGGAAATACAAGGTGTTTTATTTCTAGCCTGCTTGTTTTTTTGACTTGTGCATTGTGGTATAATTAAAAATATAAATGCATGATTGTGAGTAAAACTATCAATCCTCAAACCTTTTTCCTAGGTTTCTTTCTCTCCATCACCTGATTTCTAATAGAAATTTTCTTTGCTGTAGGGTGTATTTATGTACATTTCTAATCGACATGAATTTGGAAGACTCTTATCAACTGCTAATTACAACATTACACACTATAACAATGACCTCTGGCAGATTTTTGAAAACCCTGCGGTATGTACTGTAAATTTAACAAACTTTTTACTGCGTTCAGTGGACTTAATCTGTGAAAAAATGACGAACAACGTGATAAACTAGAATGAGGTTATTTTGGAGATTTGAATCATCTCAGGTAGTTTGCTAAACCTGACCAAGGACTTTTTCTCCTGAGTACCTCTGAATCCTCTGTTTTAAGTAGGATTAACTGTTCTTTCAGGCCAGCTGATTTTTAACCATCATTTTTATATTATTTTCTCTACAAAGCAAACTTGGAAAGCTAATACAGTTTTGTGCTGCTGATTTCAGAGAGAGGTCGCTGAAGCAACCACTAGATAATAAATTAAATTTTGATGCCAACTGAATGCATTTCAAGATGTTAGCTTGGAAAAGACATATCAAATGTTGCTCCTTTAAAACATCTGTCCCAGTATTTATGAGGTTGCATGAAGAATTGCCAGTGAAATGTGGCTAGTTTGGCAAACAAATGAAGTCATTCAGAGGGGAAGGGATGTCATTGGAAATCACACCTTGCTTTTGGACAGCCTTTTTTCTTTCTCTTCTGAAGGAGGATTCCCATCCCATGTTTGTGGCTGTTCAATTGCTCTGTTTGGAATCCTGCCCTTTTGCCATTTTTCCTTGGATTTGAAAAGCCTAAACTAACAATCTGCCGCTTACTTAAAGGCAATTAAGGCCTATGGAATTGTATCAGTTCACAATTTGCAACTATTGAATGGGGAAGGAAATGCTCTTATGGAATGTTTTTTATCCAGATTAATTGTTATCTAGCGTCACTTTCTGCATTATCAAGTGTTAGAACTAGGAAGTCTAAACTAACAAGTCTGTCTAGATTTTTGTGTGTGCTCTATCTAGGGTGAATAATAGCAGTCTTGCTGACCTCATTCCTTGGGATCCCCTGTTCTGTTGGGACAATACCTAAATTGCATTGCTATTCGCTGGATACATCAGAGTTGAGAAGTCAATCCATCACTAAATCCTGTTGGTCCCACCTTCACAACATAGCTAAAATCCTTCCTTTCCTCTCTAGTCAAACTGCTATCACTTTAATACAGTAACTCATCCTATCATGCGTGGATCACTGCAGCAGCCTCCTTGCTGACCTTCCAGCCTCCTGCCTCTCCCCATTCCAGTCCATACTTCATTCTTCTGCCTAAATCATTTTTGTACAAAAACTTCAGGACATGTCACCCCACTCCTCAAAAAACTCCAGTGGTTGCCCATCCACTTCTTTATCAAACAAAAACTCCGCAGCATTGGCCTTAAAACACTCCATCACCTTGCTCCCTCCTACCTCAAATTGTTTCTCTTCTTCTACAACCCAGCCACACACTTCACTCCTCTAATGCTAACCTTCTCACTCTGCCTCAATCTGACCTGTCTCGCTGCCGACCCCTCGCCTATGTCCTACTTCTGACCTGGATTACTCTCCCTCCTCAAATCTGAGAGACAATTACTCTCCCCCTCTTCAAAGCCTTATTGAAGGTACATTTCTTCCAGGAGGTCTTCCCTGACTAAGCCCTCCTTCCTCTTCTTCCCCTGCCTTCTACATCACCCTGACTTGCTCCCTTTGCTCTTCCCCCACCTCCCAGCTCCACAGCACTTATGTATATATCTGTAATTTTATTTATCTGGATTGATGTCTGCCTCCCCACCTCTAGACTCTAATCTCTTTGTGGGCAGGGAATGTCACTGCTTATTGTTCTATTGTACTCTCCCAAGAGCTCAGTACAGTACTCTGCACACAGTCAGCGCTCAATAAATGTGACTGAATGAAAATCTTATTGCCATCCACTCATTATATGTAAATGAGAATGTCTTTGGAAGAACTTCTCCCTAGTAGGGATCCATATGGTTTTAGCATCAAATTTAATGTGACAGGAACAAAATAATTAGTAGGGAGTCATTGTAAAATAGGTCTGGATAGGTCTTCTTAAGCACTAGGCTGTGATATGTGTATCTTCTTCCAAGTGGATAAGTCAGGATGATGATGATAGTATTTGTTAAGCACTTACTATATGCCAAGCACTGTTCTAAGCACTGGGGTAGATACACGGTAATCAAGTTGTCCCACATGGGGCTCACAGTCTTAATCCCCATTTTACAGATGAGGTGACTGAGGCACAGAGAAGTGAAGTGACTTACCCAAAGTCACACAGCTGATAAGTGGCTGAGCCAGGATTAGAGCCTGCAACCTCTGACTCTCAAAGCCATGCTCTTTCCATTAAGCCACACTGCTGGTTCTTTTCCCTTCTCTGCCACTTTTTTTATGCCGTTTGTTAAGCATTTACTATGTGCCAAGCGCTGATTTAAGCACTGGAGTAGGTACAGGATAATCAGATCAGACACAGTCCCTGTCCCACATGGGGCTCACACTATTAATGAGAGGGTGAACATGTATTAAAGCCCTATTTTTACAAATGAGGAAATTGAGGCACAGAGAAGTTAAGTGGCATACCTAAGGACACACAGCAAACAAGTGGAATAAAACAGTAAATTTCTGTTCTCCTTCCACCTCGGGAGCCTTATGTAGGTCATGGACTGTGTCTTATCTGATTACTGTACCTACCTCAGTGCGTAACACATTACGTGGCACATAGTAAGCCCTTAACAAATACCTCCATTAATTGGAAAACATGTGCTCTCCATTGTGCTCTCCTAAGATGGCAAGCATCCTCCATTCCTTGCTGCCACCAATTCATCCTCTGGCCAAATCCCGGGGAAGGAGTGAGCAATCGAGTTATGCCTGTATGTGCACCCAATCAATCAATCAATCAATTGTATTCATTGAGCACTTACTGTATGCAGAGCACTGTACTAAGTGTTTGGGAGAGTACAGTAGAACAGAGATGGTAGACAAATTCCCTGCCCACAACGAGATGACAGTCTAGGCGGGGAGACTTGTGGTAAAAAGAAGAGTTCTTGACCTGTATGGATGTACTCAAACTATGGTGCACATGCTGGCATAGTCATTCATTCATTCAATCATATTTATTGAGTGCTTACTGTGTGCAGAGCACTGTACTAAACGCTTGGGAAGTACAAGGGCAGAGAGGGGGATGTCAGAAGAGAGAGGAGGGAAAGAGGATGGAAGAAGAAGATGGGAGAATTGAAGTTAGTGTGAAAAGAAAGAAGGAATATAGAGAGAGGAGAGAGAGGCAGAAAAATTAGAAGGGGCATTGGAGGAAGAAAAAGTTAGGAGAGAAGAACAATGATATGTTCAGTTGGAAAGAATCAAAGGACCCCAAAAGATATACTGCAACAAGGTTTATCCATACTAAATGCAAAGCAGAAAACTTGGAAACTTGTTTCTGTAGAGCTGGCATGCATCAATTAATGGCATTTAATGTATGCCGAGCTCTAAACTAAGTGCTTGGGAGAGTGCACTGCAACTGAATTTGCTAGACATGTTCTCTGCCTGGCATAGTCATTCATTCATTCAATAATATTTATTGAGCACTTACTGTGTGCAGAGCACTGTACTAAGCGCTTTGTTCCTGCCTGCCTCAATCCTCCCAGCGCGAGTGCCTAACGGGAGGAGAATGGCAGATGAGGCTCCCTTCTAGGGACTGTCTCTATATGTTGCCAACTTGTACTTCCCAAGTGCTTAGTACAGTGCTCTGCACACAGTAGGTGCTCAATAAATATGATTGATTGATTGATTGATTCTAGAAGCTTGAAGCTGGTTTACCAAAGAAGACCAGCTGGATGGGGTGAACCCAATCCCACTCCAGCCCACCCCGAGAATCAGATCCATGTGTTAGAAACTCAATTCCTCCCTCGACTTTAGCTCTTGTCATCCATCCTATAGCAGGGTGGAGCCAGGCAGGTCTGGCATTATTCTACCCTTGACCAATTGTTGCTAACCCCAGTCAGCCAGTCCTCAAGATGCCTGGGGTTCCTTGTGGCCTGGATTATGTGTTTTTAGAAAGCATCTCACTTTTGATCTTTCTCCATCGTTTCTTTGCAGGACTGGAAAGAAGAATACATCAATCGCAACTACTCCAAGATTTTTACTGAAAATTTGGTGGAGCAGGTTGGTAAAGAGGATGTGCACCTGCAGAAAAGTCAAGTGTTTAGGCTTTGTTTAGGGAAGCATTGTGGTCTAGTGGAAAGAGGGTGGGCCTGGGTGTCAAAAGACCTGGATTCTAATGCCGCTCATCTGTTGGGTGAGCTTGGGGAAGTCACTAAACTTCTCTCTGCCTCAGTTCCCTCATCTGCAAAGTGGGGATTCAGTTCTATTCCCCCTCGTACTTGGACTGTGAGCCCCATGTGGGACTTGATGATCTTGTAGCTACCCCAGTGCTTAGTACAATGCTTGGTAAATAGTAAGTATTTAACAAATGCCACAATTATAATTCCTAGGCTTTGTTCCTCTGAGCTTGTTGTTGAAGTGATATGGACACAGCATAGCCTAGTAGAAAGACCATGGGCCTGGGAATTAAGGTCCATGGGTTCTAATCCTAACTGCCAATTGTTTGCTGTGTGATCTTGGACAAGTCACTTAATTTCTCTGTCCCTCAGTTTCCTTGTCCATAAAGTAAGGATTTAATACCCCCTATTTAGACTGAGAGCCCCATGTAGTGGACTGTCTCTATATGTTGCCAACTTGTACTTCCCAAGCGCTTAGTACAGTGCTCTGCACACAGTAAGCACTCAATAAATACGATTGATTGATTGATGTAGGACTGTGTCATTCATTCATTCATTCATTCAATCGTATTAAGCACTTACTGTGTGCAGAGCACAGTACTAAGCTCTTGGAAAGTACAATTTGGCAACATATAGAGACAATCCCTACCCAACAGTAGGCTCACAGTCTAAAAGGTAGAGACAGACAACAAAACATAACAAGTAGATAGGCATCAATACTATCAGAATCAATAGAATTATAGCTATATACACATCATTAATAAAATAGAGTAATAAATATGTATAAATAAAATAGAGTTATAGCTATGTACATATATATACAAGTGCCGTGGGGAAGGGGAAGGAGGTAGGGCAGAGCAGGAGGAGATGGTGAGGGGAGGAGAAGGAGGAGAGGAAAAAGAGGGGGCTTGGTCTCGGAAGGCCACTTGGAGGAGGAGGTGAGCTCTCAGTAGGGCTTTGAAGGGAGGAAGAGAGCTAGCTTGGAGGATGTGTGGAGGGAGGGCATCCATGCCAGAGTTAGGACGTGGGTCAGGGGTCGACATCGGGACAGGTGAGAATGAGGCACAGTGAGGAGGTTAGCGGCAGAGGAGCAGAGGTGTGGGCTGGGCTGTAGAAGGAGAGAAGGGAGGTGAGATAGTAGGGGGTGAGGTGATGGACAGCCTTGAAGCTGAGAGTGAGGAGTTAATTCATAACTACCCCACCACTTAGAATAGTGCTTGACACATAGTAGGTGCTTAACAAATATCACTTTTTTATTGTTAATAGTAGTAGTAGTAGTAGTAGTAGTAGTAGTAGTAGTATTTGTCAGCATGTACTGAGAAAGGGAGTGAGCTCTTTTGGAGAGACTCAGTTTGTGAGATTTTTTTCAGTGCTAATGAAATTCATGAAATGGGGGTTGAGATGAGAGGGAGGTATGGCTTTCTGTGATGGGGTGACAGAAAAGAAACGTTATGGAAAAAGAGTTGTGAGCAGCAGCATTACCTAGTTAGTGGAATGAGCACAGGCCTGGGGGTCAGCAGTCCCAAGCTTCAGTCCCAGCTCCACCATTGGCTGGTTGTGTGACCTTGGGCCAGTTACTGAATCTGCCTCTTAGCCCATGAGGCCCATTGTGGGGCAGCGACCTGAATGTATTGTTTCTAGCATGGAGCTTGGCATTTAGTATATGCTATTACAAATGCCATTATCAAGGATGCCATACAATCAATCAGTCAGTAGTATTTATTGAGCACTATACTAGGCAGTTGGTAGACACTATCTGCCCAAAAGAAGCATTGAGTCTCAGGAGGAGGCAGACATTACAATAATTTATCATTAGGGGAAGAAGTAGTGTGTAAGGATATTTACGTAAATGCTGTGGTGTTGGGATGAGGATGAAAAAGCTTAAGGGAGTCACAGTCAAATATGCAGTCAATGCAGAGAGAACATGTAGGAAAAAGAGAGCTTAGTTAGGGAAGGCATCTTTTGGGAGTTGGGATGATGATGATGATGGCATTTATTAAGCACTTACTATGTGCTTACTTTCTAGACTGTGAGCCCACTGTTGGGTAGGGACTGTCTCTATATGTTGCCAGCTTGTACTTCCCAAGCGCTTAGTACAGTGCTCTGCACACAGTAAGCGCTCAATAAATACGATTGATTGATTGATGTGCAAAGCACTGTTCTAAACGCTGGAGAGGTTACAAGGTGATCAGGTTGTCCCACGGGGGGTTCACAGTCTTCATCCCCATTTTACAGAAGAGGTAACTGAGACCCAGAGAAGTGAAGTGACTTGCCCAAAGTCACACAGCTGACAACAGAGCTGGGATTTGAACCCATGACCTCTGACTCCAAAGCCCAGGCTCTTTCCACTGAACCACACTGGGATGTAAGGAGCATATTGAAGGAGGGGGAATGGTGGACTCTGTTGGGTGCTAAATAAAGGAGAGGGAGTTCCAGCCCTAAAGGAGGACTGACTGGGCAAGAAGTTGGATTATTATTATTATCCTTATTAGTAGTAGTGGGAATTATGGGAAACAGTGTGGCCTAGTGGATAGAGCGTAGGCCTGGGAGTTAGAAGGACCTGGGTTCTAATCCCAGTTCTGCCGCTTGTCTGCTGTGTGACCTTGGGCAAATCACTTAAGTTCTCTGTACCTCAGTGACCTCATCTGTAAAATTGGGATGAAGACTGTGAGGCCCATTTGGGACAGGGACTGTGTCCAGCCCAATTTGCTTGTATCCACCCCAGCACTTAGTACGTGGAAAGGGAACGTGTCCATTTATTGTTGTACTCTCCCAAGCGTTTAGGACAGTGCTTTGCACACAGTAAGTGTTCAGTAGATACGAATGACTGAATAAATACAGTGCCTGGCACATAGTAAGTACTTAACACATACCATTATTACTATTATGATAATTATTTCAGTAGAGTCCCCAAATTTGCTTTGCAAACGAACATAGAAACTAAGAAGCCGTCCTAGAAAATGGAGTGTTTTAGAGTTCTCAACAGTTTCTTTTATAGCAAAACACAATAGATTTTCAAAGAATGGGTTGGATGAGTGTGAGGGACAAGGACTGAGGAACATATGTCCAGGAACTGTTGTTAACGTATTGGAATTCTCCAGTGGCTTTCCACTCTGTAAATTGTTCTACCTCACAGAGCCCCAAATCCCCATTCTTTTTTTTTCCTGTGATTCTGTCAAGACTTGAAAATGGCAGCCATTTTCCAGCAGACCTTGAAAAATAAATTTAAATAGCACTGTAACACAATGGGGATCAAGTCTGAATGTTTTGAGCTCTTTCTGTCTGATATTTCATGTTTAATAGTTCAGAAGAGGTAAAGCGACAGCAGTAATGTTGCAATAATTCCTCCCACTAATGGGCTGGATGTGGCCCCATGTTTTGTAGCCGTGCCCAGATGTCTTTTGGTTCCCTATATTTTCCGAAAAGGCCTGTGATGAATTGGTTGAAGAAATGGAGCATTTCGGGCAGTGGTCTGGAGGAAAGCACCATGTAAGTAGCACTTCCTGCCTTTTCAAGTGACTAGAAGAAGTTGCCCCGTTGGCTGTGTTAGCTTGATTTGAATAATGTCGCAGATTCTCTTTATTTTGGTCCATGTAAAATTAGAACGGATATCACTAGGAAAGGATTTTGAGTCGTCCGGGAAGTTCCCAAAAGCCCGTGTAGGTGAGTGACTTTTCTGTCGATGCCATTGTCATTAGGACAGCCGGATCTCTGGCGGGTATGAAAATGTTCCCACGGACGATATCCACATGCGACAAATCGGGCTGGAGAACGAATGGCTGCACTTTATCCGCGAGTTCATTGCCCCGGTAACGCTTAAGGTCTTTGCTGGCTACTACACCAAGGTAACCATGTCGTCCAGTTATAGGTTACAAAATCTTTCTCCTTGATTAATTCACAACACCCTAGTCGTTCTAGCCCAATATGCATCCCCCCGCCCTTAGACTGTAAGCTGTCATTGTGGGCGGGGAATTGTCTTTTTATTGTTGTATTGTACTTTCCCATGCACTTAGTACAGTGTTCTGCACACAGTAAGTGCTCAATAAGTACAATTGAATGAATGAATGAATAACTTCCCAGCACATGAGTATTTTACTCATATTCTCAGCCCTAATGTGCATATGCAGTACTTTTAATTATTCGTTCAGTTGTTTCATTCTTGTGCATTTGCATTGCTTTCTGCTCTATTTTTTTTTCTACCCCCGTTTTCACTCCCTGCAAGTACTTTTTGTCTCTCTCCCCCATCAGACTTGTAAGCTTCTTGAGGATAAGGAATTTGGGTCTTGCTCTGAAGGATTTGGTACAGCCCCTCCCACTTGGTAGGGAACCAATAATGACCAGTGATTGATGGATTGATTTAACCTCATGACAGATGCCAATTCCAGCTTTACTCTTGTTCCAGGGGTTTGCTTTATTGAATTTTGTGGTAAAATACTCTCCTGAAAGGCAGCGCTCCCTCAGGCCTCATCATGACTCTTCTACATTTACCATCAATATAGCTCTCAACAGTGTGGGAGAAGACTTTCAGGTAAACTTGAACCTTGATTTATTGAATCGTGTCAAAAACAAAACACAAATCAGTGGCTTTAACGTTTCCCACATGCTTAAATACAGTGATGTTATCCTCATGGAAAATGCAGCCTAGAAAACTGAATTGTCTCTCCATGCTTCTTCCTGTAGGGAGGTGGATGTAAATTCATAAGGTACAACTGCTCTATTGAGTCCCCCAGGAAAGGATGGAGCTTCATGCACCCCGGCAGACTTACTCATCTTCACGAAGGACTTCCTGTTAAAAATGGAACACGCTACATTGCAGTGTCATTCATCGATCCATAACTTATTTCCCCTTCAGAAAGTCAAATTCTCTCTCTTTTTTTTTAAGTTTTCTCCCTTAAAAGTGCAGTGTTGTTCTTTGAGAACACAAAAAAACAAAAAACAGTTTTAGAAACAAATTTTATAAAACATCTTTACTTAGGACCCCGAACTGGGAAAAACAGTTTAGAACCATTTGTGGATGCTTCCAAGTATCGAGTCTGAGCCGGGAGTCCCGCTGGGAAAAGCAAAAGAAAAAAAGAAAATATATCCTCCATACTTCTTCACTTGTTGCTGAGAAGACACCAGAATAGAATTGATCTGTTACTTAAATCCCTAAACACAAACATTTGTAGAAGTGTGTGATGGTTGAAATGTTTGCTGCAGAGAAGTCTGGTGGAAAATAGGGGTGTCGCATGTTCATTTTGAGCATGAGGGAGGGAGGGATGGGTGAAAAGAGGGCAGAAATTTCAGAAGGCTGAGGGCTGGGAGGTGACAGATTTAAATGAGTTAATAGGCCAAAAAGCCTTCAGTTTGGGTCTTTCCAGCCTGTATTGGAAATGCTCAGGTCCTTTCAGAGATTTGAGATGAGTAAGTCCAGGTATCCAGCTCAAAAAAGATGTAGAGGCCATCACCCCTGTGGAGTGGGCAGTTGTGCTGGTCAGGAAAACTGGGTTCTAGTCCTGGCTCTGCCCTAGCCTTCTGCGTGGCATTCGGTAAGTTATTAGATCTCTCTTGGACTCAGTTCTCTCATCTGCAAAATGGGGATAGCAATTTACGCCTCTCCCTACCTCATCAACTTGTATTTCCCAAGCGCTTAGTACAGTGCTCTGCACACTGTAAGTGCTCAATAAATACGATTGAATGAATGAATGAATGAATGAATAGGGATGTTCTGGGTTAAAATGAGATCATTTATGTAAGAGAACCTTGACAAAATAAAAATGCTATTAAAAAAACAAGATATCATCATTATTTTAATTAGCAAAAAACAGTCTCTGAGAGGTGGGTTCCCATGGAGTGGGGCTGGTTTAAAAAAATAGCAATTGCAAAAAAGCAGCAAATTGAAAAACCTTGCTAATTTTTGACAACCATAAACATATTAAATTCACATTTGTTTTTACTATAAGGAGAATGGTGGGGTAGGGGGTGGTTTCTGATGTTTCACACTCTTCCTAAAATTCAGGTGTGGTTACAGAAATATGCTGGTTTGGTCAAATAATTTCAGCAGTGTTTCATATTACTGAACTTGAATTACTTGTGATCACCAAGTGGCCTTGAGTAAAATGAACTATTTTTGGAATTACCAGAAAATTACTGGAAAAGGATTCTTTGGATTTAGAATGGTAGTAAATTGTCTAAAGGATATTTTGTAGCATTATTTGAGGTCTGGAATTTTGCATCAAGAAACTGAAGTTAAGTTTCTTGATACAGAACTCCTCTCTGTCTCCTCCCTTTGTGTCTTTTTCCTCCTCTTTCTCTGATTTATTAGTCTGTCTTCTCCCTCACCATTGTTTTATTTAATTTTTTGTTTATTTTTAATGGGATCCGGGTGGGATTGTCATGATTTTTTTTAAAATGAGGTTTAAATATTCCTACTGTAGCTACTGTTGTAATTTAAAGGTTAAACTTGAAGAGAACTCCAAATCATGGTGCCAAAGTCATTTTTCTAACACCATGTGTTAGAAGGCTATGCAAAATAAAAAGTAATTTAAAACAAACAGCTTGGCTTGATTATTTCATTCTCACAAAGACTTGTCATGTAAGTTTGAGTATTATGATGGGGAAAATGAAAAGGCAGAAAAAGAAGAAAAATATAAAGGGCACATGCGCAGAGCAATACTTTTTATTTTGTATCATTTTTTTCCCTCCATGACTTTAGTACATTATGACAGCTGAACTAGGTAAAACTTACACATAAGGATGTTCCTGGCAACAAAATATAAGCATTCCTATAAGAGAAACTGTCCCAAAAGAGAGACAACCCATTTATCAACCCAATAAAATTACCAATCCAAGAAAAAGAGAACAAGTCAACAGGTCCAAAGCAACAGAGTGTACTGGCTCACCCAACTCTGATGAACAGACCAATTGTTTCTGGCCTACAGAACTAACGTTGCTGCCCTCTCAAACTCCTTTTACATCCTCCCAGCATCCCTTACTCCCCCAGTGGCTCCTCCCCAAAATTGGGCTTTTTCACCTCCAAAGTCACTTCAGCTAATTTGATCCCTCTACTGAGGAGAACTTTGATCCTTTGTTGGGGAGGGGAGGAAGTATTTCTTCCTCCTGGAGCTGAAGGAATTGTCTCTTCTTGTAATCCTATTGTCTCTTTCATTTCTGTGCAATTTACCTGCCTTTTGTGCTGCTACCAGTAATTTTCCTATATCCTCCTGCTCCTTTTTTTTAAATATGCATTTGTTAAGCACTTACTATGCTTCAGGCACTGTACTAAGCACTGGGATAGATGCAAGTTAATCAAGTCGGACACAATCCATGTAATACGTGGGTTCACAGTCTCCCCAATTTACAGATAATGGAACAAGCGTAGAGAAATTAAGTGGCTTGCCCAGAGTCATACAGCAAAGTGGCAGTGTTGGGATTAAAACCCAGATCCTTCTGACTCTCAGGTTCACACTTTATCCATTAGAATGTGCTGCTTCTCTCCTCGTGTTATTTCTGCTGCACACATGGTTTGAGTATGGATACAAATCACTCCCTAACCTCAATTGTCAGCCACTTTAATACGGGATAGATGGCAGTAGCTCAGAAGTTTCTGGAACAATTTATTTCCCACTCCTGGGTAACTCTTCCCAAAGGGAAAGTTAATTCGCCTACATAACAATTACTTATTTGTTGGTTCCACCTGGGACCCAGCCATTAACAGGGGAGCAGGCTAGCTAATTGGAGAAGCCGCATGCTTATGTTAAATTTAGTTGATACCAAGTGGTTGGGTGAACCAGATTCAGAGAGTTCAGTCACCACTTTGGTGTCCTGAGAGAAGGATCCAAGGAAAGGCTTGAGAAGCTGGAGTTTATGTAGAAGGTTGATTAGCTGAGAAAGGAGTCCAGGAAAACTTGGTGACCTGGTGGACCACAAAAAAGGTATTTTCTGGGAAAGTTGTAGAGCTGAGAAGAAAACGCCCTGGGTAAAGCATCTATCTTAAGTTGTTGCCTAATTAAGATTCTTGTAGCTAATGTCTTTATCCATGAAATTAAAAAAGGAAACATCTCTGGGAGAAGTCCCACCAGGAATAGCAAACTGAAAGCTTCTGCCCTACACTTTCCCCAGTATATCTGAACCATGAGGATGCTGGGGGCCCTACAGAGACTTCAAAATCCTTTTGGTGTATGTGAGACATACTGCCAACTGTGTTAATTGAGCATGTACAAGGCAGTGTAATGGATTAGGTCTTCACTAGCATTGGGATGGGCCTGCTTAAGGCCTGGTATGTATAGAGAAGCAACATGGCTCCGTGGAAAGAGTCCGGGCTTTGGAGTCAGAGGCCATGGGTTCAAATCCTGCCTCCGTCAATTGTCAGCTGTGTGCCTTTGGGCAAGTCACTTAACTTCCCTGTGCCTCAGTTCCCTCATCTGTAAAATGAGGAGTGACTGTGAGCCCTTTGTGGGACAACCTGATCACCTTGTAACCTCCCCAGCGCTTAGAACAGTGCTTTGCACATAGTAAGTGCTTAATAAATGCCATCATCATCATTATTATTATAGAGGCTACGTAGGTCCCAGGATGATGCCGAGGGGTAGGGAAAGAGGGGAGCAGGGCCAGCCTACCACTGTCCCTGGGGCTTTGGGCCTGGTGATACCGTGGTTGGGGAGGGATAGGCAGAGGACTGGAATAGTTTTGAATAATCAATTCAAGAAGTGGCTATGGGTCAGAGCAGAAGTTCCCCAAAACCTCACTGTCCTAACTCAAATCCTAGTAGCCTCCAAGACTACATCAAAGCTTGGGCATTATGCTCAGATCTTCCAACCTCAACCACCTAATGACCAGTTGTCTGAATATTGTTTTTTGCTGACCAATCATCTGTATCGGGCCCTTCCTTTTTGCAGAGTACTTTACTAAGCACTTGGGAGAATACAATAGAGAAGGTAGACATAATCTTTCCCTCAAGGAGATTACCTTCTAGCGGTGGCGGGCAGAGCGGGGATGATAACCAGGCATTCAAATAATTGCAGGTACAGGGAAGCAATCGAGTTTAAGGGTATTCATTCACTCAGTTGTATTTATTGAGTGCTTACTGTGTGCAGAACACTGTACTAAGCACTTGGGAGAATGAAACAGAAACATTCCCTGACCACAATGAGCTTGCAGTCTAGTCTACTAAAATGAATAAATCACAGTTATGCACAAAAGTGCTGTGGGACTGTGTGGGGAAGCAAAGGGAGTGGGATAAGAAGAAAGAGGGGGTTTAGGGAAGGCCTCCTGGAGGAGAGGAGAAGTTCCTTCAATAATGCTTTTAAGGTGGAGAGAGTAATTATCTGGGGGATTTGAGGAGGGAGGATGTTCCAGGACAGAAGCAGGATGTAGGCAACGAGGGGTCTGCAGTGAGATAGGTGAGATTGAGGGACAGTGAGAAGGTTAGCATTAGAGGAGGAAAGTTGAGAGGTGAGGTAGGAGGGGGCAAGGTGATGGAGTGATTGAAAGCAGTTGGCGAGGAATCAAGGAGTTGTTTTTTGAAGTGGAGGTGGATGGGCAACCACTGGATTTTTTTGAGGAGTGGGGTGACATGTCCTGAGTGTTTTTGTAGAGAAAATGATCTGGGCAGCAGAGTGAAATACCGACTGGAGTGGGGAGAGCAGGAGGCTGGGAGGTCAGCAAGGAGGCTGATGCAGTAATCCAGGTGGGTTAGGACGAGTGATTGTATTAACATGGTGGCAGTTTGGATGGAGAGGAAAAACTGTAGGGCTAAAGTGTGAATATCAAAGTGTTTTAGGGACGTGGACTTAATTGAGAAGCAGCTTGGCTTAGTGGATAGAGTCCAGGCCTGGGACTAAGAGGACCCAAGTCCTGATCCTGGCTCTGCTACTTGGCTGCTGTGTGATGCTGGGCAAATCATAACTTCTCTTTGTCTCAGTTTCCTGATCTGTAAAATGGGGATTAAGGCTGAACTCCATGTGTGACAGGGACTTTGCCCAACCCGATTATCTTAAATCAACCCCAGCACTTAGTACAGTGTCTGGCACATAGTAAGTGCTTAACAAATACCATTATTATTATTACATAATGGTAATAATTACCACTATTATTACTACTGTGTGCTCTTCAGTAAGTGCTCAAATAATAATTGATACTATTTTTAATTATTATTAATACCTGAGTAGATGCAACAAAAGGGATGGAGGAAAGTTGGGGAAATTAGAAACTAGGAAGCAGCACAGATGAGTGCCTCTTCTTCAAGCCTCTGAATGGAACAACTGTCAACCCCATCTTGTGAGTGGATGGAGCCCAGGGTTTCTAATTGACTCTAATGGGAATTTACAAGGATCCTTGTTTGTATCTGTATATGAACCAATATGTATGTGTACCTCTATAAGTACAATATTAAAATATATACAGTGCTCTAGCATAGACAGTGTGGCTAAAGAGCATGGCCTTGGGAGTCAGAGGTTGTGGGCTCTAATACCGGTCCTGCCAGTTGTCAGCTCTGTGACTTTGGGCAGGTCACTTAACTTCTCTGTGCTTGTTACCTCATATCTGTAAAATGGGATTAAAACTCTGAACCCCACATGAAACAACCTGATAACTTTGTATCTATCCCAGCACTTAGAACCATGCTTTGCACATAGTAAACACTTAACAAATACCATCATTGTTAGACTAGCTAATCAAGCATTTAACCTGAGGCTGTACATATACATCTCACTGAAGTGGCTAAAATTCTTTTTTTTTCTTTTTTTTGTCCTAAAGTGGAGAAGCAGTACTTATGAAAAGGGGGGAGTATTTTCAGGGTCACATTTTCCTTGGGAGAGGGATTAAATGCCTGACATCTAATCAAAAAAGTCAAATTAGTGAAGTTTCTGAAATAAATCAGTCCACTCACAATTTCAATTTTTAAATAATGTTCTCAGGGTGGGTACCAGGGAATGTTGTGGCTGGACATAAAATTGGGGTGAGGACTATGGCTTGGACCAGGGACTGATGATAAAATTTTGTAACTAACTTCACTGTTAGCAGTGGAGTGTAAGAAGATCGACTTGTTAATGGTTGACCTTGAATTATTTTCTTTTTGGATTTGCTATATAATCATTAACAATCGATTGATGGTATTTGAGTGCTTACTCTATGCAGAGCACTGTACTATTAAAAAGGAACGTGTCCTATTGGAAAGGGGACAGAACTAGGAGACCTGGATTCTAATCCTTACTCTACCCACTTGCCTGCTGTGTGACCTTGGGCAAGTCCCTTAATTTCCTTGTGCTTTAGTTAACTCATTTGTAAAATGGGAATTAAATACCAGTTCTCCCTTCCACTTAGACTGTGAGCTCCCTGTGAGACTGGGATTGTGCCTGATCTGAATATAGTATCCCAGTGCTTAGCACAATACCTGGCATATAGTAATAATAATAATAATAATAATAATTTTGATATTTGTTAAGCACTTACTATGTGCCAAGCACTGTTCTCAGCACTGGGGAAGATACAAGATAATCAGGTTGTCCCACATGGGGCTCACAGTCTTAATCCCCATTTTACAGATGAGGTAACTGAGGCCCAGAGAAGTAAAGCGACTTGCCCGAAGTCACACAGCTGTTAAGTGGCAGAGCTGGGATTAGAACCCATGACCTCTGACTCCCAAGCCCATGCTCTTTCCACTGAGCCACGCTGCTTCTCTAACACTGTGCAAACCACTAGCATAATAATGATAGTGATATTTAAGTGGTTACTCTGTGCCAAGTAATATATTAAGTGCTGGGGGAGATACAAGATAATCAGGTCCCACATGGGAGTCCCAGTTTAAGGAGGGAGAACAGGTATTGAGTCTCCATTTTGCAGATGAGGGAACTGAGGCACAGAGAAGTGCCTTGCCCAGTCAATCAGTTGTATTTACTGAGCAGATAAGTGGCAGAGCTGGGCTTAGAACCCAGGTCCTCTGACTCTCGGGCCCATGCTCTTTTCACTAAGCCATGAAATCAATCTTGTTTTCTGAGCACTGAGCTAAGAATCTGGGAAAGTATGAGTTGATAGACACAGTCCCTGCCCATAAGAAGCTTAAATAAGTGCTGTGAAGTTAGAGAGGTGGATATCAATAGCTTAAAAAGTACCAATATATGATAAATGCAGAAGTTAGAGTAGGGTAAATGTGAGAAGGGTAGGGTAAATGTGAGTAGGGTAAATGGGGTGAGAAGCACTGTGGTGTAGTGGAAAGAGCCTGGCCTTGGGAGTCAGAGTCTTGGGTTCTAATCCCAGCTCTGCTACTTATCAGCTGTGTGACTTTGGGAAAGTCGCTTAACTTCTCTGTGCCTCAGTGACCTCATTTGTAAAATGGTGATTAAGTTTGTGAGCCCTACATGGGACAACCTTATGACCATATATCTACCCAGCACTTAAAACAGTGCTTAGCACATAAGAAGCACTTAACAAGTACCATTATTATTATTATTATTATGTGGGCTTAGTAGGGGAAGACTTCATGGAGATGTGCTTTTTTGTTGTTGTTGTTGTTGTTTGTTTGCTTTTTAGTAAGGCTTTGAAGGTGGGGAGAGCGGTGGCCTACACCTTCAGCCTACAACCCTTCATTCTACTTCTCTTCAGGCTTCCAGCCCTTCCCTGTGTACCTCACCATCAAAGTCTTACTACTGGCTTTAAGATAATCCATTAACTTGCCCTACTTTCTCTCCTCTATTCATCCTTCATTCCTCTTTGTTCCTCCCAAATCAGCCTTCCAGCGGTAATGCCTTCCTGACTCTCCCTTCTTCATCCTCATAATCTCACTGTTCCACGGTTTTAGAGCACCTCTCTCACGAAAACTGACAGATCAAAGTTCTCCCCACATTGAAAGTCCTTCTAAAACCACCACCTCCTCCAACAAAGCTTTCTCATATCATCTTCTCCACACTCTACACTGCATAAATCCATCATCTAACTCTAGTTTATTTCTGAACTTTGTACCCATCCTCAGCACTCTTGTATATATGTTCAATTGTATAATCATTTTGACTACTTCAGTTGTAAATATTTTATATTAATAATTATAATACTTAAGTGCTTACTACATGCCAAGCGCTGTTCTGAGTGCTGGGGTAGATATGTTAATCAAGTTGGTCACAGTCCCTGTCCCACATGGGGCTCACACTCTTATCCCCATTTTACAGTTGAGGGAACTGAGGCCCAGAGAAATGAAGTGACTTGTCTATGGTCACACAGCATACAAATCCACTCTTTTCTCTCCATCCAAACTGCTACCCCATTAGAACAATCACTTATTTTATCCTTCCTAGATTACTGCATCAGCCTCCTTTCTGACCTCCCAACCTCCTGCTTCTCCCAACTCCAGTCCATACTTTACTTCATTGCCCAGATTATCTTTCTACAGAAACATTCAGGGCATGTCATCCCCCTCCTCAAAAATCTCCAGTGGTTGCCTATCCACCTCCTTATCAAACAAAAACTCCTCACCATTGGCTTTAAGGCTCTCCATCACCTTGCCCCCTCCTACCTCACCTCCCTTCCTTCCTTCCACAATCCAACCCACACACTTTGCTCCTCTGGTGCTAGCCTTCTCACTGTGCCTCCATCTCTCATCTAGCTGCCGACACCTGGCCCACATCCTACCTCTGGCCTGGAATGCCCTCCCTCCTCAAATCTGCCAGACAATTACTCTCCTCTCTTCAAAGCCTTCCTGAAGGCACATCTCCAAGAGGCCTTCCCAGACTAAGCCCCACATTTCCTCATCTCCCACTCCCTTCTGTGTCACCCTGACTTGCTCCCTTTGCTCTCCCCCCAAAAAATTCCCTGCTCCACAGCACTTATGCATATATCTGTCATTTTATTAATATTGATGTCTGTTTACTTGTATTGATACCTGTCTCGCTCCCTCTAGATTGTGAGCAGGGATTGTCTCTCTTTATTGCTGTATTGTACTTTCCCAAGCACTTAGTGCTCTGCAAACAGTAAGCGCTCAATAAATATGATTGAATGAATGAAATGGCAGAGCCAGGATTAGAACCCAGATCCTTCTGACTCCTGAGCCTGTGCTCTATCCACTATGCCATGCTGCTTCTCTATGTCGCTCTGCCCCCCCCGCCATTCAAGCATAAGATCTTTATGGGCAGGGAATGTGTGACTTCTTTATTGTGGACTTCCCAAGGGCCTAGGTCAGTGTACACTACCAAGTGGGTGATCTATAAATATCAATATGACTACCATTACTCTGCACAGGTTCTTGTTTTTGAACTTTCAAGACCGACATTCATCCACCATCCCTGACAGAAGAATCTAGTTTAAGTGGGGCCAAAGGCAGTTGAGTTGGTAGTTCCTCCTCCAATAATAATAATAATAATCATAATAATGGCATCTAAGTGCCTATTACAAGCTATGAACCTTACTAAGCACCGGGACAGCTATAGGATAATCAGGTCCCACAATAGGCTCTCAGTCTAGGAGGGAGAACAGGTATTGAAACCCCATTTCATAGGTGAGAGAACTGACAGAGAAGTTAAGTGACTTGCCTGTGGTCACACAGCAGGTAAATGGCAGAGATGGAATTAGAACCCAGGCTCTCGGACTCTCAGGCCTATGGTCTTTCCACTAGCCCACACTGCTTCCCTCTAGTTGTACGATGGAACCGTCAGTTACTTTTTTCAGTTTCTGCTCGTCTTGCTCGGCCACAATGGCTTTCTCTGTTTCATGTTTCTGTAGTCTGTCAAATCTGTTCAAGGGGCAGTTCTACTCGAGTGGGAGAGAGAGACCTCTCTCAACTGCTGCTAAGCCCAACCATGAAGAATTTTTAAGGAAATATGAAAGTCTGTGTTTGTCACTGCTTCATCCTGAGTAGACGTAGCTGTAGGAGAAAGCTGCAGAGGACTCCAAGACTTCTTGAAAGGAATCTTTGTTTTCCAATTCTCAGTGTTTGCCTGTGGTCTGGCAGGGTAACACAGTACGTGTTCTATTTTGCCTTTTAAACAAACATAATGCAATTTCATTACCAACAGATATTTAACGTCTTTAAATGAAAATATGATCATTTTCTAAATGCTAGTGACTCCCAGATTAGAACAGCATGAGTTAAGTAAAAATTAATCCTCACTACTGTGAGTTGTTTCAGCTTTTTTTTTTTTTAATTCTTCGGTACATGTACTTGACTTCGGGGAGCGCTTCATCCTTAACTGTTTATTTTTGTGTAAGAGTTTAATGATGAGCAGTTTATTCAATCTCTAGTTTCAAGCACAACCTTTTATCTGAGTTACAGTTGTTCTTTTGTTGGTTGTTCCTGTTATATAATGTCACTCTGATCTCTTCTTCTGAGTATATTTCTGTAAGTCATCCTGGGAGGGAACTGTAGGGATCATTAGCCCTGGTGGAGGTTAAAAAAAAAAAAAAAAAAAAAAAAAAGGCCACATTCAGACTCGCAGCCTCTGAATGCTAGGGGGGATTGTGGATGGCAAATAGGTCTGCAGATTGAAAATTAATAAATATTTGGTCATCAACAATACATTTTTCAAGAACAGCAAGAAAGTAGATGTAAAAACAACATCTGAAGCAAAGGAGACCTTCCAAGTAAGAAGAGCAAATAGAACGCAATGCAGACTTGGCTGAATGTCATGGAGAAAAATGAATAGGCTTCTGAGCCTTGGGTGTCCAAGGACCCAATGGTGCTTTTGATCCTCTGCAGAGGGAGCTTGATGTTTTCTGCAAGAAGGCAGTTTCCAGTCTAACTTGTATGTCCTCAAACCCTCATAAAGTGACTCATGACTCATGAAGCTTAAAGATTCTGTCCTTCTAGGCATCCCTGAAGAAATCAGAGACAGTTCTTTGCTCCAGAGCCACAATGAATGAGCCCTACAGGATTGCTCTGACTTCTGCCCAAGGGGAAGGTATAGGGCAGATTTGGAAGATGTTCTTCCTGATTCATTTTTCCTTAAATTTAATTTGGCTTAAAGTTCTCTCTTTGCCTCTGAGAGTCCCTGCCTATTAAATTGTGAGCAGGAAAGAGAAGCTTCCTAGTTGGCAGTGTGGCCTAGTGGAGACAGCACGGGCCTGGGAATCAGAAGTTCTTGTGTTCTAATCCCATCTCTGCCCCTTATCTGTTTGTGATCTGGACAAGTCAGTTCATTTCTCTGTGCCTCAGTTAGCTCATCTGTATAATGGGGATTAAGACTGTGAGCCCCATGCAGGACAGGGACTGTGTCCAACCTGATTTGCTTGTATTCACCCCAGCGCTTAATATAGTGCCTTGGTCATAGTAGGTGCTTAACGAATACTATTATTTTTAATAATTAGGTGAGCCTGATGGAGCTCCAGTGCTGTCTACCATGGAAGGAGTTGGAACCCAACCCAAAATATGAGGTGGTTTGGCAATCTAGGAGCCTGGGTCTTGCTAGATCCTTGAGTGATGCTGCCAAGACCAAAAGCAAATGCCAATGTGCTTGGAAGGGATAAAATGCACTCAGCTGGGATATTCTTCATGCCCCCCATTTTCATTGAGTGTGTGGGAGAGAAAGGGGTGATGCATGATGGGGCTGGGGAAAGTTGGGTGGGACTTAAAAGGGCAGGCAGTCTTCAATGAGTTAATGATTCAGAGAGACCTGATTTGGGGGCCTTTTTAGCCATTTTTGGGAGGCAATCGGGGTTGCTAGAGCCAGATTAGTCGTTCCGGCAGACAATTGTGAAGGCAGCAATGGCTTCTCCACTCCTAACTGGAAACCTGCCGAGACACTAGCCCCAATCACTGGACACCCTTGGAGTAAAAAGGGAACTGGGATTCCATGGCCCAATTTATCAAAACAAAATCACTCACCCTTCTTTGACTCCTGATTGAGATCACTGTGATTCTGTCGGCCAAATGGGGGTTTGCAAATTGAGATTGCTCCTGAGAGGATGGAGCAGACAACTTAACCAGATGGCTTTGAGGGCTGACTAGGTGACTTCTCACTTCCCTCTATCATCCAGGATTGGCTAGAACATGTCCCTGGGCCGCTGGCTACTAAATGCTGTCATGTGATGGCTGGAAGGTATCTGCACTTGAGGGGAGAGCATCACTGGGACCTGTAGGGGAAACAGACTTTAGTTCCAGAGCCAAGTACCCATATTTTTCTAAAAGAAAACTCTAATGTGGAGGAGTTCTAAAGCCCAATCCTAAAAACAAATTATTTTTCTTCCTTCTTCAGAATCAGCAAAACAGTGTCACAGGTAAGGAAACCGAGAGAGAAATTAAATCATTGCAGAGTCCTGGGGCACATGAATCCCACAAGATAAGCTTAGTCTTACATTGATTTATCACAATAGCAATTTTAAAGCATTTTTTCATCAATATAATTTACCTGTCCATCAATCAGTATTTATTTAAAGCTTACTGATCATGGAGAACTGAACCAATTTGGTTAAGTACAATATAGTAGAGTTGGTAGACATAATCCCTGTATTCAAGGAACTTACAACTTAGTTTGGGAGTCAGACATTAAAATAAATTTCAGATAGAAACAACAGACTATAAGGATAGGAATATAAGTGGGTGTAGGTGGTATGAAAAAGTCCTTCGGAGGGAAAGACCCAAGTGCATAGGTAACACTGAACGGAGGGATGATAAGAATGGGGAGATGAAATGTTTGGGAAAATATTTTCTTTTAGTGGGTCCTCGAAGATGGAGATGGAGGTGATCGGTCAGATATGAAGAGGGAGGAGGCTCAAGACAGGAAGGAGGACAAGGGTGAAGGGTCAATGGTGAGACATCAGACTGAGGTACGGTAAGTAAGTTGGTGTTAGAGAAGCAGAGTGCGTGTTGGAATGTAATGGAGAGGAGTGAACATAGGAGGGGGAAACTGAGTGCCTTAAAGGAGATTCAGAGGAGTTTCTGTTGGATGCGGAAATGGGTGATCAACTATTGGAGATTTTTGAGGACTGGGGAGATGTGCACAAAGCTGTTTTTAGAAAAGTGATCTGGACAGTAGAGTCAAGCATGGACTGGAGAGGCTGGAGGCAGAGAGGTCAATGAAGAAGCTGATGCTCTAATCAAGGTAGCACCTTGGATCCAAGCACCAAGGTAGTGCTTGGATCAGCAGAGTGGTAGTTTGGATGGAGAGGAAGGGGCAGATTCTAGAGATGGACCTTACTGCTGATGCCACTGAGGGCATTGTGGCCCCTTCCATACCTGGTGGTCCTCATCTCCTGCAGCTCCAAAGTCAAAGGCCATTGCCAGAAGTGGACCATGGTGTGATTAAAAAACCAGAAGGTAACAGTGGAGGAAAGGAGTGGGAATAGGGGAGACTTGGAGGAGGTGGTTTGAGACTTTCCCATATCCTCCATCCTTCCTAACCTAGCTCTCCTGTTCTGTGGTGGAAACTGAGATGAAGAAAAGGAGGATGTGGGAGAGCTCTAGATCTTATTTTCTAAGCCTCTCCTCTAAGATCCCCCTATCTTTCTAAATGTCTGATCTCCCCTAATCTCACCTCTCAGAGGGTGGTGAGGAAGGATTCAGAGTGGTGGTAATTATTATTATTATTATTGTATTTAAGTGCTTTCTGTGTGCCAGGCATTGTACTAAGCGCTGGGGTAGGTACAAGCAAATTGGGTTGGACACAGTCCCTGTCCCACATGGGACTCTCAGTCTCAATCCCCATTTTACAGATGAGGTAACTGAAGCACAGAGAAGTGAAGTGACTTGCCCAAGTTTGCACAGCAGACAAGTGGCATGGCTGGGTTTAGAACCCACAACCTTCTGACCCCCAGGCCTGTGCTCTAACCACTACTCCATGCTGCAGTTGTAGGCCGTAGCAGCATGATCTACCACTTTGGAATCATGAAAAAAGAATAATAACAAAATGGATTAAAAAATATAGGGAAGCATGAGAGAAACCAGTGGGGTGAAAAATATAGGAGAAACGAGTGGGGTGAGTGTGGGGCACAGAAAAGACATCCAAAGTAATGGGGAAGGATGGGGGTAGTAAGGATAGGAGCGGAGTGGAGAAGCAGTGTGGCTTAGTGGAAAGAGCATGAGCTTGGGAATCAGGTTGAGGGTTCTAATCCCTCCTCTGCCAATTGTCAGCTGTGTGACTTTGGGCACATCACTTAACCTCTCTGTGCCTCAGTTACCTCATCTGTAAAATGGGGATGAAGCCTGTGAGCCCCACGTGGGACAACCTGATTACTTGATTATCTACCCCAACGCTTAGAACAGTCCTTGGCACAAAGTAAGTGCTTAACAAATACCATTATTATAATTATCATTACCTCCATGGTGAATTTGCTGAACTGGAAAGTTGAACTTCAATTGCATTAAAAAGAAGTCATTTATGTCTGGTGTACAACAGGACAAAGTAAGAGTTGAGAAGTTCTGTGTGGTAGGGAGAAAATCTCTGAGTTAGCTGGGGAGTTGGTAGACACATTCCCTGTCCACAGTGAGTATACAGTCTAGAGGAGCTTCACTTTCTTTGAGTGAATTCCCTAGAGTACAGGGCCTGCTTTCTTATCTAAGTTGCCTGCAGTCTGCTGGAACTTGTGCCTCCACTGGCATGGAGACCTCCATCATTGTGCATGTGGCATAAACTAGGCAGTGGGGTTCCCCACAAGCCAGAGGAAGGCCTGATACAGGTCAGCATGTGAAAGAGAGACACAGAGACAAACTTGGTTTTTCTCATTAAAATCACAGCACTGGTCACCTATCAAAAAAGCTGTGAACACAGCTTCTTTGGCTCTTGGCCCAAGCGGGTGATCTTAACAAGAGCAGAGGACAGAAAAAAAATGGTGATGTTCATTTGTTCATTCAATCATATTTATTGAGCACTTACTGTGTGCAGAGCACTGTACTAAATGCTTGGAAAGTACAATTTGGCAACAGACACAGTCCCTACCCAACAACGGGCTCACAGTCCAGGTGACATAGTGGTTGAGAGGAGATTTCCAGGGGTAAGAAATTCCAGTAAAAAGTGAGATTCAGATTCCACTATCTGTCCTAAAAAGACTCCAATTTTTTCCTCAGGTTCCCACAACACTCCTTGTGATTATTTTACATTTAACATTCGAGGGAACTGAGCCTAGAAGGTTAAGCATCTTGTCCAGTGACAAAAGCAAGCCAATTGCAGAACGAGGGGTAAAGTGGGAATAAAACTGAGGTACTAAATCCTTCATCCATGACCTTAATTTGATGGCGGGGAATGGATCTGAGGCAACTGCCCAAGGGTGAGCGCTATGTTAAAGATTATTTCCAAGGGTGGTTGGTTTCTTACCTAAGTCTCTGAGTTTCAGGCTCTCTGCCTAAGTTTCTCTGTTACGTTTTCTAAAACGTGAGTGGTGCTGATTTCAAAGTCTAACTAGTTGGCAACAGTGGTTTCACCATGGGGCTCTAAGCATACAGCCGTCTGCCAGTATTTTTTCAACACCCACTTAGTTGTTTCTGGCAAAGTATGGAAGTCCCTGGGGCAACTGTGAGGCTTCAGATCTTCTGACCTTTTACAGAAACCGTGTAAAGAACAGTTGGGCAAGTGTGTGCTCCAGAGGTTGATGGTCTATTCTTATTACGTTTCTTGGGCATGAGCCAATTTGGAAGAGATGTCCGCGTTTAGATGGGGAAGAGTTTGGGGAAATTGATATCATCTCTTCCATTTGGCCTGTGTTGTTAGTCACCATTCAGAATATTTATAGATTAGCCTCCAGGAATGAGGTGCTACTTTTGACCAAACTGTATTGGAGTAATATAGCCAAAATCTAAATTAGGTATAGAGGACTGGCAAAACCATTGACAAAATGTGCATATCCCATCTCTCCATTCTCCCTTCTTCCAAAATCTGAGTTTTTCCATTGGTTGCAGGAGAGAGATCAGATTTTCATATTCACATTAAAAAAGGCTTTTTCAATTTTTTAATCTATCATACAACCCTTTCCTTGTAATTGGGTGATTATCACATTATTCTGGATAATTTTTCTATTTAGGGTATGTGAAATACATTTATGAGTATATGTGATAATACAGTAACACTTCTTCCCAATGAAAATGAAAGGATCAATTAAAGGGTACTTTTCTATTTGGTTCTTTTTGTACATTAAATTGCATAATGTGTTATCAGAATCTTTGAAATGCTTCATTATTCAATCCTTTCTGATATAAGGAACACAGTTCCAAAGAGGTTTGACTGCATTCTTAAATGGTAAATAACTATTTTATCAGACTATGGTAATAGAGAAATTAAGCTGAATCACTTTTGAAAACTAATGAAAAACTATCTTGAAATTAAAATTATTTCTAGATCTGGTTGTCTTTCATAGTTAAAGATGACATTACAGTCAGTGAGGTCCATGGCTGGAAAGATCATTTAGGATTGACATACTTTCCCCTATTGTTTACAGCTAAAGATAAATCCTTGCTGCTCACATCAGGCCTGGCTCTGTTTTCAAATCTACCTCCTGACATTCCAATCTTTATCTTTTATTCTAGAAGAGCAACTCTTCTACCAATTCCTGTTTTCTGAGATGGTCTGGTTTCTGCAGTGGTCTCCAAAAAGTCTGCTTCTTTGTTGAATTTCATGAGACTGAGTCACTGTGTCTTTAAAATCATTTTGCAGCATGGCTTAGTGGAAAGAGCAGGGGCTTTGGAGTCAGAGGTCACGGGTTCAAATCCTAGCTCTGCCAGTTGTCAGCTGTGTGACTTTGGACAAGTCACTTAACTTCTCTGCACCTCAGTTATCTCATCTGTAAAATGGAGATTAAGACTGTGAGCCCCCCGTGGGACAACCTGATCACCTTGTAACCTCCCCAGCGCTTAGAACAGTGCTTTGCACATAGTAAGTGCTTAATAAATGCCATTATTATTATTATTACTATTTTGTCTGTCCTTTGGCCTTAAACATAAGTTGTTTAGCAACTGTCTGCGTATCTTTCTGTAATCCATGCTCCGCTTATGTACTGCCCAACAGTTATTTTCCTACGAACATTGCCTCAGTGCCAGTGAGCTTACTGGGTTACAGCAACCATTGCTGGTGATCCTGTCCTTGCAGCTGATGTTGATGATCATGAAATTTATTCCAGGATCTGGTTGTGTCTTCGGTAGTAGGTCCAGGTCTTCCAGCCATGATGATGGCATTTGTTAAGCACTTACTATGCGCCAAGCATTGTTCTAAGCACTGGGGGGGGATACAAGGTGATCAGGTTGTTCCACGTGGGGCTCACAGTCTTAATCCCCATTTTACAGATGAGGTAACCGAGGCCCAGAGAAGTTAAGTGACCTGCTCAAAGTCACACAGCTGACAACTGGTGGAGCCGGAATTCGAACTCATGACCTCTGACTCCCAAGCC
Source organism: Tachyglossus aculeatus (assembly GCF_015852505.1). Classification (NCBI taxonomy): domain Eukaryota; kingdom Metazoa; phylum Chordata; class Mammalia; order Monotremata; family Tachyglossidae; genus Tachyglossus; species Tachyglossus aculeatus. Next base: position 99,782,244 of record NC_052066.1, on the reverse strand, counting down.
CGTGCTCTTTCCACTGAGCCACGCTGCTCGGACATCACAGCACTCATTCCATTAACTTGGGGTGGAATTTGGCACTTGTCACCACACTCTGTCTTCTGAAGACCATTCTGTACTTTTTTTGATTCTGCTTTCTATTCCCTTTTTGATCTGTGCATCATCATTGGACAAAATTTGATAATTGCTTTAAGTTCTCTAGGTGGCAGAATTTGTTGACTGCTTGTAGTCCCGTGTTGCCGATGAAAGCCTTGAATTGTGTGCTAAATGCTATATGTAAATTCATACAAAACCTCTGTTTTCCTCAAATTAAACTTTGGACCAATCAATCAATTGAATTTTAATTGAGCACATACTTTATGCAGACCACTGTACTCAGCGCTTGGGAAAGTACAACAGAATTGGTAGAAATATTCCCTGCCCACAAAGTGCTCACAGTCTAAAGGGGGTCCTTAGTAAGTTGCTTGAGCTTATCCTTTGCATAAAACAGTTCTTGAACCATGGCCTCAGTCTTTTTATAATGTTCATGGGTTATAATAAACATGATAATAATGATGGTATTAAGCGTTTTACTATGTGCCAAGCACTATTCTAAGTGCTTCATGGGTAGAAGAGTTTCCCAATGGATTGGAAGTGTATTTGGACTCCAATTTACAGATGTTTTCATCACAGCCTCAAACATGGACAATATAAATAGGTTTAATTGGATTCTCCACACAACTTTGCTTCCTTCTGACAGTAATGGTGAAAGGTGAGGAAAGGCGGTCTACAACTCTGATTTGACCAATCATCTCTGGAGTAGCCTAAGAATCCTGGTGCATGCCTCTGTACACCTAGACTGGTTTAGTCCTTTCCAGACTCCTGACCTATTGATAGTTTCAAATATTTTGGCAAAATCAAAACAAAAAAAGGTGTTGCTTTCGACACTGCAAAAATTGTATCTGCTGAGGCATATTTGTGTCTAAAGCTAATGTGATTCACATAGCGTACACACAATTGGTGTGTTCTTCAGTAGGACTGTCACCTCCTCCAGGAGGCCTTCCCAGACTGAGCCCACCTTCCTCTCCTCCTCCTCCCCCCACCATCGCCCCTGCCTTACCTCCTTCCCTTACCCACAACACCTGTATATATGTATATATGTTTGTATGTATTCATTACTCTATTTTACTTGTACATATTTATTCTATTTATTTTATTTTGTAAACATGTTTTGTTTTGTTCTCTGTCTCCCCCTTCTAGACTGTGAGCCCACTGTTGGTTACGGACCGTCTCTATATGTTGCCAACTTGTAATAATAATAATAATAATGGCATTTATTAAGTGCTTACTATGTGCAAAGCACTGTTCTAAGCACTGGGGGGATACAAGGTGATCAGGTCGTCCCGCGTGGGGCTCACAGTCATCATCCCCATTTTACAGATGAGGGAACTGAGGCTCCGAGAAGTTAAGTGACTTGCCCAAGGTCACACAGCGGACATGTGGCGGAGCCGGGATTCGAACCCATGACCTCTGATTCCATAGCCCGTGCTCTTTCCACTGAGCCACGCTGCTCCTCTCCCAAGCACTTAGTACAGTGCTCTGCACACAGTAAGCGCTGAATAAATACTATTGAATGAATGAATGATAGAATCGTGCCTGCAATGAAGCATGGTGAATTTCCACGGTTGTTTTTTCTTGTTTTTTATTTTTTGTTTTGGTTCTGTTTCCTCTTGAAGGTGGTGATTATGGTGACATCTTTGTACTCTTGTGGGACTTCTTTGGTGATCCACGTGTTGAAGAAAAGTTCATGCAGTTGTTTGAGGATTAGGTCTCCTTCATGCCTGTAGTTTGTATTTGTTCTTGCCCTTCTTCCTTCCCCATTTCTGGTTTACAGAAGGAGTATTGTCTTGTGGAAAGAGCACAGGACTGTGATTCAAGGGACCTAGGTTCTAATTTGGGTCCACTACTTTCCTGGTGCATATCCTAGGGCAAGTCACAACTTCTCTGGTTTTACTTCCAAATCTGAAAATGGGGATTAAATACCTCTCCTGACTCCCCTTTAGCTTGTAAGTCCATTACGGACAGGGTCAGTAAATTATTTGATTATTCTCTATCTACACCAGGACTTGTCACATAGACAGCACTTAACAAATATTATTGTCATTATTATCAGTACTACTACTTCTATGCTGATGAATCCCAAATCTATTACCCTAAACTGGATCTCTCATAATAATAGTGGAATTTGTTAAGCACCTATGTGCCAAACATTATGCTTAGCACTGGGATATATAAGATAAATCAGGTTGGACAAAGACTCTTCCCTGGATGGGGCTCACAGTCTAGGGAGAACTGGTATTGAACTCTCATTTTACAGATGAGAAACTGAGGCCCAGAAAAGTTGTCATTTGCCCAGCATCACACAGCAGATAAGTGACAGGTGGGATTTGAACCCAGGTCCTCTGGTTCTCAGGCCTATACTCTTTCTTGCTCACAAGACCTTCATTTGGATATCCTGTCAATCGGTCAACCAATAAATGATATTTATTGAGCACTTTATGTAGACCACTCAACTAGTTCCTGGTAGAGTACAACAAAGTTGATAGACATGTTACCTGCCCTCAAGAAGCTTGCAGTATCTCAGAATCAAGGTGCTGAAAACTTATTTCCTCACCTCCTCTCCTAATCCTCTCCCCCGGTACTTTCCCAAAACCACTGACAGACACTGCCTTTCACTTAGTTTCTGAAATCCTTCACCTTGGCTCAAGCTTTGTTCCTCACTTTTTCATCTCTCACTTCCAGTCTGTTACTATATCTTGTGAGTTTTTCCTCCACGACGCTTCCCCGCATTGCCTTTTCTTCTCCTTTCGAAGAGCCACCACCTTGGTCCTGGTACTTGGGCCTATCCCAGCTAGACTACTGTACCAGCCTCTTCACTAGTGTTCTTCCCTCCAGGACCAAGAACTATTTCTCCAGTTCAAACTACACTCTGCCAATCAGATCATCTTTCTAAAATGTCATTCTTCATATGACACTCCACCTGTCCAAAACCTCCAATGGTTACCAGTTCATCTTTGCACTAAACAGAAGCTCCTCACCACTGGCTTTAAGGGACCCATTAACTCTCTCTCCCCGCTAAGTATCCACTTTTCTCTTTCTACATCCCAACTTGCACGATATGTTCCTCCCAAGTTCATCTTTCTGCCTCAATCTCAATTCTCCCTATCACTTAACACTGTCTCCCACCTGGAACTCCCTTTCACTTCAAAACTTCAACTTCATAATCCTCATAAAATTCCACCTTCAGGAAGTTTTCCTCAATTAATTTTTCTTCTTCCTAGGTTACATTCTTCCTATTCTCACCTCAGCACTTTTGCTCCACTAGAGTGTCTATGCATAACTATATTTTGTTGCACCTCTGCATGTTGGTTTTTTTTACCTACTATTGTTTACAGTTACTCCCCTGACCTCCCGCCAGCCAAAGCTTTATTGAAGGCACATCTCCTCCAAGAGGGCTTCCCAGACCAAGCCCCTGACTATTTTCTTCTCCCACTCCCATCTGAGTCTCCCTGACTTGCTCCCTTTGACCTTCCCCCTACTCCCGGTCCCAAAGTACTTACATATCTGTAATCTATTTATTAGTATTGATATTTGTCTCTCCCCTTTCTTCCCCTTCTAGACTGTAAGCTTGTTGTGGGCTGGGAATGTCTGTTGTACTCTCCCAAGTGTGTTGTAAAGTGCTCTGCACACAGTAAGCGCTCAATAAATAAAATTCAGTGAATTAATATATTAGTTGAGCACCATCCTATTTGAAAATTATTTTGTTCTTCCTCCCCGCACAGTTAAAATGGAAGCTTTTTATAAGCAAGGGACGTTCCTCCTTCTATTGAAAGTACACCACTCTGCACCAGGGAACACCAAATATAGAACTTTGTACATGCAAACTCTGGAGTGAAAGACAGTTACGACTTTGTGCAGCTTAGAAGCAGCATGGCTCAGTGGAAAGAGCATGAGCTTGGGAGCCAGAGGTCATGGGTTCTAATCCTGGCTCCGCCACTTGTCAGCTGTGTGACTTTGGGCAAGTCACTTAACTTCTCTGGGCCTCAGTTACCTCATCTGTAAAATGGGGTTTATTCATTCATTCAATCGTATTTATTGAGCGTTTACTGTGTGCAGAGCACTGTACTAAGTGCTTAAGACTGTGAGCACCACGTGGGACAACCTGATCACCTTGTATCCCCCCAGTACTTGGAACAGTGCTTCACAAATAGTAAGCACGTAACAAATGCCATCATTATTATTATTATTGTTCCTAATCTTAAAATTAAGATAATTGTATCTGTGGGATCACCAACCTGGGGGAAAAAATCATGCAGAAAAAATGTATGCTGTGGGGGAACACCCCATGAATTTATTGCAAATTTCTATGAGGGCCTTCCCCACTTGACTTTTTCTCTGGGACTTGGCCACCCTCTGTCTTCTTCTCCCTTCTCCTCACACATCTAGCCGCTGTATCCTCCTGCCTGTTTGCATTATCTGTGGATGTTTTTATGTTTCTATTGTTTAATTCCCCCTTATGTGTCTGTCACCAGTTTTTTTTTTTCTTTTTACTTAGATTATAAGCCACTTGGGGTCCAGGGACCATTTAGAATTCCTAGCAGTGTATTATTTCCCTGTGTTTAGAAAGGTACTTTGTGCACAGTGTGTGCTAATATAACTGCTACTATAAGGGAGGGACTGAGTTGAAGATTGTTGTGGGTGTAGGGTCAACTTTTCCCACTGAGGATTGAATGGGACATCAAAACAGTCTGGCTTCCTACTCTATCTTCTCCTGCCACCCATATGCACATTGCTAGCCCATCTTCTGAACTCAGCTAAATGCAAAAGACACAGTAGACAGTCTGCCAAACCATCAATTCAAGCGTCGGTTCTTTTCCAGGAAAGAGAAGCAATTCTACTATTCCCCAGGCAAAAGCCTGGAGATGACTGGACTGCTGAACAGCATGTGTTTGGTGCGATTTTTGAGGGATTTAATTGGGTCTTTAGAAAAAAAATCAAAACCCTCTGTAAAGGATTCCAAGCTGGAACCAGCAATCACCCCGGCTTATTTGATTGCAAAAAACATATGCTGCTTAGCCTCTTTCTCAAAGGGGGCCAGAAGCTTTCAGGAAGAGGGGGGTGCAGGAACAGCTGGTGAATCAGTGGAAGACTTGCATCAAGAGAGGAAGAGGGCTGAACATAATGTTTCTGCCATCATGTGGTCAACTGGGAAATCCAGCACAGGGACTTGAGGAAAGTCTTTTTTTTTCCCCCTCAAAAAGGATAAAAAAAAGTGGGATGTAAACATTCATACCATCTATCAGCACAAAGACAGCATGTTGGAATGAAGCTTTTGAAACTTAAGAAATGATTGTCATGTTTTGGAAAATTGTACAGCATTTCTTTATTAAATCGAGGGTTCCTATTTTAAGAGTTTCTGTTATCCTATGTCCTGGGGACTCAAAATTAATTGCCCAAAGGCAGAGTTACGATTGCAGAACGAGTGCAAAGTTATTGCACTTTTAATAATTACAGGGTGTATTAAATACTTCTTATGTACCGAAGTCATGCTGAGCACTGGAATAGGTGCCAGATAATTAGATCTGGGGTGGTCCCTGTGCTAGGTTTCTCAGTTTTCCACCCAAAGACAAACATTAGAGAAGTAGCGTGGCTTAGTGGAAAGAGCCCGGGCTTTGGAGTCAGAGGTCATGGGTTCAAATCCTGGCTCCACCAATTGTCAGCTGTGTGACTTTGGGCAAGTCACTTAACTTCTCTGTGCCTCAGTTCCCTCATCTGTAAAATGGGGATTAAGACTGTGAGCCCCACATGGGACAACCTGATCACCTTGTATCCCCCCAGCGCTTAGAAAAGTGCTTTGCACATAGTAAGCTCTTAACAAATGCCATCTTTATTATTATTAGTATTATCAGACTGGAGACAGTCCTTGTCCCATCAGCCACCAAAGAATATAGTTGAAATGAATAGAACTATATTGAACATCAGTTTATTTAAAATAATGACTTTGGATAAACAGTTCTACAGATAGCTTATTAACTCCATTGTTTTCAGTTTCCATTGCAATGCAATATTTATGTAGAGGTTAGAAGATATATAAAGTCTTTTTTATGGTACTTAAGCACTTACTACGTGCCAGGTTGTAGAAGATAGTTGTGTTGGATACGGTCTGTCCCACACAGGGCTCAGTCTTAATCCCCATTTTACAGATGAGGGAACTGAAGGACAGAGAAATTAAGTGGCTTGTCCAAAGTCACATAGCAGACAAGTGGCAGAGCCAGGATTAGAACTCAGGTCCTCTGTTTCCCCGGCACCATGCTCTGTCCATCTAGGTCATGCTTCTTTGTACTGCAATCTTACTGCAAAATGGCCACAGAGTAGATTCTATTTCTCTGAGCCCATTGTGGGCAGGGATTGTCTCTGTTGCTGTATGGTACTTTCCAAGCGCATAGTACAGTGCTCTGCACACAGAAAGCGCTCAAATCAATCGATTGAATGAATGATATGAGGAAGGGGCTAATGGAGAGAGATGAGATTGAGGCACAATAAATAGGTTGGTGTTAGAGGAACAAAGTGTACATGCAGGATTGTAATGGGAAAGAAGTGGGGAGAAGTTGGAGACAGGTGGGGCTGGAGAGGTTCATGTCAGATTTAGGGAGATCAAGCCTTATGATTTTGATTTTATCAATGTTGTAGGTGGCAAGGTCATTAGGGGCAAGAGATGGGAGGTGAGGTTATAGGGGGTTTGAGGAGGGTTCTAAAAGTCTGGAGCAAGTGGTGCGAGCCATGGACATATGAAACATTAAAAATGAAGTTTTGTTGCTGGGAAGAGGAGAGGGCAGAGTTAAAGCAGTTGAGGACAAATTTCCTGTGGATGATGATGGTCTGATGTTTATATTTCTGTCAGCAGTTCTCCGCTGTTCAAGCACAGGAGCAGAGGAAGTGTCCTGTGAAGGTGATCCAGGGCTTGGAGTTTATGGTATGAGATTGATGGAGGGACTGGGAAGCAAGGAAGTTGAGTTCAGGGGGCCAGATAGAATTGAGGGAGTGAAGCAGCATGGCTTAGTGGAAAGAGCAGTAGCTTGGGAGTCAAAGGATGTAAATTCTAATCCCAGCTCCGCCACTTGTCCGCTATGTGATCTTGGGTAAGCCACTTAACTTCTCAGTGCCTCATTTACCTCACCTGTAAAATGGGGATTAAGACTGAGCCCGACATGGGGCAACCTGATTACCTTGTATCTACCCCAGCACTTAGAACAGTGCTTGGCACATAGTAAGCACTTAAATACCATTATCATTATTATTATCAATGCACTGAGAAAAGAGAAGTTAAATATGGATACCAAATTGAACATGATTACTAGAAAATTGCAGGGATAATAATAATAATAATAATAATAATAATAATATTAGTGGTATTTAAGTGCTTATTATGTGCCAGGGACTGATCTAAGCATTGGGGTAGATAGAAGCAAATCTGGTTGGACAGAGTCCCTGCACTACATAGGGCTCACAGTCTTAATTCCTATTTTACAGATGAAGTAAATGAGGCCCAGAGAAGTGAAGTGACCTACCCAAGGTCACACAGCAGACAAGTGGCAGAGCTAGGATTAGAACCCAGGTCCTTCTGACTCTCAGGCCTGTGCTCTAACAACGAGGCAATGCTGTTTCTCTAAGAGATTGGAAGCCTCTGTGGGGAAAACCAGAGAGTTTTGTGGAGTGGAGGTGTGTCAGGGAGAGAAGGCAAGTTGAGTAGGTTGTGGTCAGAGAATGGAACTTCAGATTTGGTGAGGTTAAAGATTAAACAGTGACTGGAAATGGTGAGATGGAGCCTATGTGCACATTGAGTGGGTGAGGTGGAAAGGAATGGGAGATGGGTAGATTTATGGAGCGAAAGGAAGCAAGCAGCAGGATGATTTGGGAGAATGTCCATGCAGAAATCGGAGGATTTTCTTTCATTCATTCAATCATATTTATTGAGCACTTACTATGTGCAGAGCACTGTACTAAGCACTTGGAAAGTACAATTCAGCAACAGATAGAGACAATCCCTACTCAACAATGGTCTCACAGTCTAGAAGGGGGAGACAGACAACAAAACAAGACAAGGATATGGGGATCAAACATTCAAATGTATTTATTGAGTGCTTACTGTGTGCCAAACACTGTACTAAGCTCTTGGGAACATACAATACAACAGGAAACAGACACATTCCCTGCCCGCAACGAGCTTACAGTCTAGAAGGATCGGTATGGGGACAGAGAAGGAATGTGAGAAAAGGAGCAAAGCGGTTCAAAAAGTTGGAGGTAAGGCCTAGGGGTGAAGTGATGGATAATGTTGTAGAGTAATTCGAGTGGGTGATCGAGGCAGATGATATGGCAGAGAAGTAGCGTGGCTCACACAGGCTTGGGACTCAGAGGTCATGGGTTCTAATCCTGACTCCACCACTTGTCAGCTGTGTGACTGGGCAAGCCACTTAACTTCTCTGTGCCTCAGCTACCCTATCTGTAAAATGGGAATTAAGACTGTGAGCCCCACCGGGGACAAACTGATCACCTTGTATCTCCCCCAGCATATAGAACAGTGCTTGGCACATAGTAAGCTTGTCTACATGTTTTGTTTCATTGTCTGTCTCCCCCTTCTAGACTGAGCCTGTTTTTGGGTAGGGACCATCTCTATATGTTGCTGACTTGTACTTCCCAAGCGCTTAGTACAGTGCTGTGCACACAGCAAGCACCCAATAAATGATTGAATGAATGAAAGTAAGCACTTCATGAATATTATTATTATTATTATTATTATTATTATTATATGGGCTTCAGAGGTAGGGAAAGAGAGGCATGGTGTCAAGTGGCAGAGCCAGGGTTAGAACACAGTTCTTCTGACTCTCAGATCCATGGTCTTACCACTAAGCCATATTGTATGGAATAGAGTTTTCTTAGCTAGGACCCCTTGGAGAGATTCCTTCCTATAATAACTATGGTACTTGTTAAGTGCTTACTATGTGCAGGCACTGTTCTAAGTGCCGGGGTAGATATAAGATAATTGGTTTGGACACAGTCCCTTTCCCACATGGGGCTCACAGTCTTACTCCCCATTTTACAGTTGTAATAATAATAATAATGATGGTATTTGTTAAGCTCTTGCTATGTGTCAAACCCTGCTCTAAGCTCTGGGGTGGAAACTAGCTAATCAGGATGGACACAGTCCCTGTCCCCCATGGTGCTCACAGTCTTAATCCCCACTGAGGGAATTGAGGCACAGAGAAGTTAAGTGACCTGCCCGAGGTCACACAGCAGAAGGGCCTGGACTCTACCACGTGGCTACACGTACACCACTTGGGCTGTGCAGTACTATTCCATAATCAGAGGCAGAACAGAAGCAGTAGCAGCTCTGGCTCTCTGCATCCCCGGCATACCGCTGCTGCTAATGGGAAGAAGCATGGCCTAGTGAATAAAATGTGGGCTTGGGAGTCAGCGGATGTGGGCTCTAATCCGGCTCCGCTACTTGTCTGCCGTATGGCTTTGGGCAAGTCACTTCACTTGCAAGGGAAAATGGCAGGTCTGGGAGTGAGAGCTCACCTCCTCCAGGAGGCCTTCCCAGACTGAGCTCCCTCCTTCTTCTCCCCCTCCTCTCCCTCCCCATCCCCCCCACCTTACCTCCTTCCCCTCCCCACAGCACCCGTACATATGTATATATGTTTGTATGTATTTATTACTCTACTTATGTATTTATTTTATTTGTACATGTTTATTCTGTTTTATTTTGTTAATATGTTTTGTTTTGTTGTCTGTCTCCCCCTCCTAGACCGCGAGCCCGCTGTTGGGTAGGGACTGTCTCTATATGTTGCCAACTTGTACTTCCTAAGAGCTTAGTACAGTGCTCTGCACACAGTAAGCACTCAATAAATACGATTGATTGAATGAATGAATGAATCTAAATTCTGATTTGGGCTCTGCCGACTGCCTGCTGTGACCTAATAATTGTGGTATTTGTTAATCAATCAATCAATCAATTGTATTTATTGAGCGCTTACTGTGTGCAGAGCACTGTACTAAGCGCATGGGAAGTACAAGTTGGCAACATATAGAGACAGTCCCTACCCAACAGTGGGCTCACAGTCTAAAAGGGGGAGACAGAGAACAGAACCAAACATACTAACAAAATAAAATAAATAGAATAGATATGTACAGGTAAAATAAATACATAAATAAATAGAGTAATAAATATGTACAAACATATATACATATGTTAAGCACTTAATATGTGCCAGGCACTGAACTAAGTCCTCAGGATGATACAAACTAATCAAGTTTGACACAGTCCCTGTCCTACGTGGGGCTCATAGTCTTAATCCCCATTTTCTAGATGAGGTAACTGAGGCACTGAGCATTTAAGTGACTCGTCCAAGGTCACACAGCAAACAAATGGCAGAGCTGGGTTTAGAACCCAGGTCCTTCTGACTCTCAGGTTCGTACTCTAGCCACTAGGCCAAGTCACTTCTCTGGGCCTTAGTTTCCTCATCTTTAAAATAGGTATAAAATCACTCCTCTCCAACTTCCTTAGGCTACAAGTCCCATGTGGGACAGGGACAGTGTCTGACCTAATAATCTTGTATCTACTCTGGTGCTTAGTTCAGTGTTTGGCATATAGTAAGTACTTAACAAATACCACCACTATTATTATAGCCGTAATTCTATTTATTCTGATGGTTTTGACACCAGTCTATACGTTTTGTTTTGTTGTCTTTCTTCCCCTTCTAGACTGTGAGCCCGTTGTTGGGTAGGGACTGTCTGTACCGTTGGTTAGGGAGCATGGCTCAGTAGAAAGAGCATGGGCTTTGGAGTCAGAGGTCATGGGTTCAAATCCTAGCTCTGCCAATTGTCAGCTGTGTGACTTTGGGCAAGTCACTTAACTTCTCTGGGCCTCAGTTACCTCATCTGTAAAATGGGGATTAAGACTGTGAGCCCCCTTTGGGACAAGCTGATCACCTTGTAACCTCCCCAGCACTTAGAACAGTCCTTTGCACATAGCAGGCACTTAATATATGCCACCATCATCATTATTATTATTATTATATGTTTCTGACTTGTACTTCCCAAGCACTTAGTAAAGTGCTCTGCACACAGTAAGCACTCAATAAATATGATTGAATGAATGAATTACAGCTTAGCACTTTGGGAGAGGTGGAACATAATAAACCAGGCTATATCATGGCTTATACTTCCCTTACATTATTCTAGCCTATGGAAGGATCCCCAATAATTATTGTATAGGTGGTTGTTGTCTTTTCCAAGTCACTCCTGACCTATAGCAATGTCATGGACACATCTCTCCCAAAACACTCCATCTCCATCTGCAATCGTTCTGGTAGTGTATCCACCGAGTTTTCTTGGTAAAAATATGGAAGCAGTTTACCATTCCTTCCTTTTAGGCATAAAGCTGAGTTTCTGCCCTTGACTCTGTCCCATGCTACTACTGCCCAGTACGGGTGAGTTTTGACTTGTAGCAGATTGCCTTCCTCTCACTAGCCGCTGCCCAAGCTAGGATTGGAATAGATATGCCTCTGCTGAGAGTTTCCAGTACTCTACCAGTCTCAGCTCCATAGGACATCGATGGATATCTACCTGTCCTGCAGTTTCAAAGATACTGCAAATGCCTGAAGGTTTTGTGGGGTGCTCTGGTGAGACTGTACTGTACTCCTGGGCTTGAACGTAGCAAGGAAAAACTGATGCACAAGGTAAATCTAAACACCATACAGTTTTGAAATCACCTGTACTTTAACTACTGGAACGCAAGGGCTAACAGATTCTTGGCAGTTAGGAATTAGTTATCTTTAGGATTCGGCAAAGGAGAGAAAGAGAGAAGAAGAGGAGACCTCGGACTGCAGTAAAACCAGCACCCCATTTAGCTTTAATACCAGTTTGCACCAACACACAGATCTCCCTTTAAATGCAGGGCTTCCCTCTCTGCTTTTAGAACATTAGACATTACTATACAAGCTATAGTCTTTGTTCCCCACACTGGTCCTCATTTTGTGCCTACTGAGTGCTATGCACTGTACTAAGTTCTTGGAAGAATATAACAGTAGTAAAACCATGTCCCTTTAGTTCAAGGAACTTGCAGATCAATGGGGGAGACACAGGGGAAAAAAAAGCAAATTCCAGATGGTGAAATTTGGAAGAAGAACAAGTATGAAGTAGGAAGCAGTATACGCACAACAGGCTGAAAGAGTTGAAAAAATAATTCATTCATTCATTCAATCGTATTTATTGAGTGCTTACTGTGTGCAGAGCACTGTACTAAGCACTTGAATGTAGAGATACATTGAATGTAATTGAATGTAGAGATACATATATGAATAAAAATATATGTATATAAGTGCTGGGGATAGGAAAAAATATATGCAATGCTAAGGGAAGGGATTGAGTTGGCATGGTTATAGAAATGTGAAGAATCTGGGAAAGGTTTCCTGGAGAAAGTCTATATATGTACATTTATACATAAAGACATCATTCATTCAATTCATTCAATTGTATTTATTGAGCACTTACTATGTGCAGAGCACTGTACTAAGCACTTCCAAGACAATCACTTTTAAAGCTATCTCTACAAACCTCCTCCGTCACCTAAATCATATCTACAAAAGTTGCTATTCCCATATACCGGATGGGGGAATACTCCAGTAAATCCACCCTAATCCATTTAATCAAAGTATTTCAATGTCCTTATTCTCCTGGTGCACTGAGGATGTATTGGTTTATTGTCCAATGGATGATCTAATCTGGGCTCTCTCTTTGTGTTGTGGTGAGGATGTTGTTTTGGAATCTGCTTCTACCACATTCTCTGAGCTTTGTTCATGTTGCCAAGTGGATGTCTGTCATTTTTTGATTACTTCTATAATAGAGCATTGTTCTAGTCTATGGCTTATGCCCCTCAGCTTTTCCAATTACAGTCATTGCAGTTGTCATGCAGGAGTTGTGTTTCTGGAAGAATCTCATGTCATCAGAGAAGCAGCATGGCTCAGTGGAAAGAGCCCGGGCTTGGGAGTCAGAGGTCATGGGTTCTAATCCCGACTCCGCTACTTGTCAGCTGTGTGACTTTAGGCAAGTCACTTAACTTCACTCTGCCTCAGTTACCGCATCTGTAAAATGGGAATGAAGACTGTGAGCCCCACATGGGACAACCTGATCACCTTGTACACTCCTCAGTGCTTAGAATGGTGCTTTGCACATAGTAAGTGCTTAACAAATGCCATTATTATTATTATTATTATTATTTATTATAATTATCAGAGAATTACATCTGAGTAACCACCGACTCAATGAAAATTAGCATTTTAGGTGATTTGAAGATAGCCCCAGGACTGGTATTTTTAGAAACAGATTCCTGTATATTTGTCTCCCATAATAATAATAATGATGATGGTATTTGTTAAGCGCTTACTATGTGCAAAGCACGGTTCTAAGTGCTGGGGGGTGATACAAGGTGATTAGGTTGTGCCATGTGGGGCTCACAGTCTTAATCCCTATTTTCCAGATGATGTCACTGAGGCACAGAGAAGTTAAGTGACTTCATCATCATCATCATCAATCGTATTGAGCGCTTACTATGTGCAGAGCACTGTACTAAGCGCTTGGGAAGTACAAATTGGCAACATATAGAGACAGTCCCTACCCAACAGTGGGCTCACAGTCTAAAAGGGGGGGACAGAGAACAAAACCAAACATACTAACAAAATAAAATAAATAGAATAGATATGTACAAATAAAATAAATAAATGAATAGAGTAATAAATATGTACAAACATATATACATATATACAGGTGCTGTGGGGAAGGGAGGGAGGTAAGATGGGGGGATGGAGAGGGGGACGGGGGGAGAGGAAGGAAGGGGCTCAGTCTGGGAAGGCCTCCTGGAGGAGGTGAGCTCTCAGCAGGGCCTTGAAGGGAGGAAGAGAGCTAGCTTGGTGGATGGGCAGAGGGAGGGCATTCCAGGCCCGGGGGATGACGTGGGCTGGGGGTCGATGGCGGGACAGGTGAGAATGAGGTACGGTGAGGAGATCAGCGGTGGAGGAGCGGAGGGTGCGGACTGGGCTGTAGAAGGAGAGAAGGGAGGTGAGGTAGGAGGGGGCGAGGTGATGGACAGCCTTGAAGCCAAGGGTGAGGAGTTTCTGCCTGATGCGCAGATTGATTGGTAGCCACTGGAGATTTTTGAGGAGGGGAGTAATATGCCCAGAGCGTTTGTGGACAAAGATAATCCGGGCAGCAGCATGAAGTATGGATTGAAGTGGAGAGAGACACGAGGATGGGAGATCAGAGAGAAGGCTGATGCAGTAGTCCAGACGGGATAAGTCACACAGCAGACAAGTGGCAGAGTTGGGTTATGAACCCGTGACCTCAGACTCCCAAGCCCGTACTCTTTGCACATGAGCAGAAGACTTTACACTCTTGTCAGTCTAATGTTATTGCATTAAACATGGTAAACTTAAAAAAAAAAAAGACAAGGAAAAAAAGGATTGCACAGGGCAGTAAAGGCTGAGACAGAGGCTGTGAAACAAAGTGGCATCATGCTTTGACTGATACCTTGTGAATGTGCATAAGAGGTTCTTCTTACACTAAATCTACTTGAGTCAATTTGTGAATTATGCTATACCCAGAAGAGTGCTGTGGGAAGAACATTCTTTAAACTCTTCCACCATGTTATATCAGTACTGCGCAATGAAAACTCAAGTTAGAGCTACCATACTGACTCTCATAATTTCCCCACTCTTTGGCATAATTTTGGAAACACTAAAACACGGTTGTGGCTATTATGCAGATCATAACAGAATTAAGTCTAACAAAATAGAGAGGAAGAGAAAAAAGGGAAAAAAGGATGAATAAAGTGAGGGAGAAGGAAGAGAAAGGTAAAGCAGCCTAGCCAATTGGATAGACCACGGGCCTGGGCGTCAGAAGAACCTGAATTATAATCCTGGCTCCACCCCATGTCTGCTGTGTGACCTTGGACAAGTCATTTCACTTCTCTAGGCCTCAGTAACCTCATCTGTAAAATGGGGACTAAGACTCTGAGCCCCATGTGGGATATGAACTGTGTCCAACCTGATTAGCTTGTATTTGCCCCAGCACTTAGAACAGTGCTTGACACATAGTAAACATTGAATTAATACCATTATCATTAATATTATTATTATGCATTAAAACTATGAACTAGTATTGCACTCTTCTAGATGCTGCATACAGTAGGCACTCAATGAATTAACTACCTCAAGCTGTTCTATTTTGTTCTCATCCTCCTGCTCCTGCACTCTTGGACTAAGCAACTACGATGCTTAGATTTTTGTGGTCCAAAAAATAAATTTTCATTTCCTCTTCAAAAATTGGGGTAGAGAAATTATGTAGTGGAGTTATGTGAGTAAATATATTCTGTCACACTATGTGAATAGTGACAACTGTCTGTATAGTTTCGTTAATCAATCAATCATATTTATAGAGCACTTACTGTGTGCAGAGTACTGTATTAAGCAATTGGGAGAGTACAATATAGCAGAGTTGGTAGACACTTTCCCTGCCTACGGTGAGCTTACAGTCTAGAGGAGCTGCTGACAATGCTTGGTGCCGTTATTGTGTACATTATGAACACTGTAATTATAGTGCTATTCCTTTACCATAAATTGAAAAACAACTGTACATTGTAGTCTACCGAATGGAATTAGTCGTCAGTAAATAACTGGGTTTTATTGAGTGTTAACTGTTGTGGAGAGCACTTTTAGTAAGCAATTGAGAGTATACAATAGAATTAGCAGAAATGATTCATGACCTTAAGGACCTCATAATCTAGTGGGGGAGACATTAAAATAAATTACAGATAGGAGGAAGAAAGAGTATCAGTATGTTTACCTAATATTATGGATTCAGGGTTGTAAGTGCTTAGGTAATAAAGAATTGCTGAAATAGCAGTTGGGAAATGTAAAGTGATGAGTTTAGAAATCAACTGGGGAAGGCTTCCTGGAGAAGTGACTTCAGAAGGGCTGTGAACATGGTAAAAACTGTGATCTGTTAGATATGAAGAGGAGGGAATTCTTACTGCTTGGGAATGGTTGAGCATGTGGTAAGTGGTGGGAGAGAGGAAAAAAAAGTGATTCAGTGAGTAAGGGAGTTTGAGAGGAATATAGAGTGTGAGCTTCGTTGTACGCAGTAATGGAAGAGAGGGATAAAAAGGAAGGAAAGAGCTGACTGCCTTAAAGCCAGTGGTGAGACATTTCTACTTCACGTGGAGAGGAATGGGCAATCATCGGGATTTTTGAAGAGGAGGGAGTGGTGCAGAAAATGACTTGTAACAAGGGTTCTATTGTTTTCAGTTTTTATTTCCTGTTACCCTAAAAGATCACACTGAAGCACAATCATCCTTGCACTAGGAATTCAAAACCTCTCTTATATGGAAATCTCCCTGAGGTATCCACCATGGGTGGCCATTTCCAAAGGATCACAGAATAGGAAAGTGCTTCCAGAGGAGAGAAAGATGAAGTGCCTCTTGCTGAGTATTCAAATCATACGTTGCTTTGGATGATTATATGTGTGAGTAATGTCACTGAATGGGCTCCTTGCCACTGAACCATGGCAACCTGCAGATGTTTTTTCCTCCGTTAGCTTGCAGTTGCTTTCCCAGTAGTCTTTTCAAACAATTTTTCTCTCTCTCTGTTCCCTCATTTCACTCACAACTGAAGCTCATTTTCTCTCCTTTTAAAGGACTTTGGTCCTTTGGTCCTTTGGCTGCTCTTATTTTGACACTTGGACTAATTCTCTTTCTCCCTTTATCTTTGAAGATATTTTCTTGGTCCTCATTCAGTGCTGGAATATTTACTTTGTTAATTAGAATATCCTAATAGAAAACCTTGGACACAAAGCTACAATTTCAAATCTCCTGAACCCTAAAAGCTGAAAAGTTGGAAGAAATAAAACTGTATGTTTAAGCTTTCTGAGCAGCCAAAACTCCTTTTCCGTTCCAGTGCTAACATCATCAGATGGGTTTATTAAAATGAAATGCATGGATTTCAGAACATTAGGCACAGTGTGGGGTGGAAATTTAAATGGCTGTGACTCAAATGCTTTGAATTTCTGCATAAGCGTTAAATTGTTTAACCAACTTTTTCAACTTGGCTCAAGGGAAGAAATGGGATCTTCAGGCGGGAGCAGGGAGATGTTGGGAAGA
Organism: Tachyglossus aculeatus; assembly: GCF_015852505.1. Classification (NCBI taxonomy): domain Eukaryota; kingdom Metazoa; phylum Chordata; class Mammalia; order Monotremata; family Tachyglossidae; genus Tachyglossus; species Tachyglossus aculeatus. The sequence goes on along the minus strand of NC_052066.1, from coordinate 99,765,005 downwards.
GACTGACTCACCCAAAGGGGATTCTGACAAGGTTTGGCTGGTTTCAGGCTACTGGTCTCCACAAGGGGTGATTATTTGTCCCTCACTCCCCAAAAACGTGGCTCTCCAACCTAAGTGTTGCTAAGTGCTCCACTCGGACTCACAGGGTTGTGTAATAATGTCACATATTTTGAAGAATTCTGCCCAAGTCCACAATATAATTAGCTGACATGATCCTTGCTTTTAATGTGCTTACAATGTAGTGGGGGAGACATAAGAGTAGCAAAAAAAAAAAAAGAACACATGATTAATGCAATTTTGTGCAGCCTGATAGAAAGAGCATCGACCTGGGGATCAGAAGACTTGGCTTCTAATCCCAGCTCTGTCACTTGTCTGCTTTGTGACCTACTCCAAATCACTTAATTTCTTAGTGCTTGTTTCCTCATCTTAAAAATGGAGATTCAATCCCTGATAATAATCGTTGCGATACTAATTAAATACTATGTGCCAAGCACTGGGGTGGATACAAGCAAATTAGGTTGGACACAGTCCCTGTCCCATGTGGGGCTCACTGTCTCAGTCCCCATTTTACAGATGAGGTAACTGAGGCACAGAGAAGCAAAATAACTTGCCCAAAATCACAGACATGCAGCAGAGCCAGGATTAGAACCCATCACTTTCTGACACCCAAGACCGGGCTCTATCCACTATGCCATGCTGCTTCTGCATTTTCTTGATCGCCCTCTAGATCTGATCATCCTCCCTTCTCTGACGGCAACTAAGCTCTCCTCCCTAAATGGCTTTGGGATTGTCTGGACTGAACATGTAGTTGACTATCCCACAGCACTCAGCACATATGTGTGATTGAATGTAGGCAATTTGTTAATTTTGGTTATTCCATTGGTAAATATTCTTATGTCTGTCTCCCATTAGAGTGTAAACTCCTTATGGGCATGAGATGGGTTTCATGCTTCTGTGGTACTTTACCCAGCTCTTAGTACAATGCATTGTACCTATTGAGTGCTCAATAAATAGCTCTGGTACTACTACTACTACAATAACTACTACTGGCCCCTTCCAATCTCCCTTTTCTTGATTGCCCTCTATTCATCCATTCATTCATTCAATCATATTTATTGAGTGCTTACTGTGTACAGAGCACTGTACTAAGCACTTGGGAAGTACAAGTTGGAAACATATAGAGACTGTCCCTACCCAGCAACGGGCTCACAGTCTAGGAGGGGGAAACAGACAACAAAACAAAACATGTGGACAGTTGTCAAGTCATCAGAACAAATAGAATTAAAGCTAAATGCACATCATTAACAAAACAAATAGAATAGTAAATATGTACAAATAAAATAGAGTAATAAATCTGTGCAAATGTATATACAGGTGCTGTGGGGAGGGAAAGGAGGCAGGGTGGGGGGATGGGGAGGGGGAGAGGGAAAAGGGGGCTCAGTTTGGGCTGTAAGCTCGTGGGAAGAGAATGCGTCATTTATTGTCTTATCATACTCTCCCAAGCACTTAGTACAGTGCTCTGCATACAGTAAGTGCTCAATAAATACAACGAATATCCTCTTTCTACTAGAATCCTTCTGCCTCCAGTCCTTACCTTGTCTAAGCAGCACCGTCATCCTGCTGAGTGATGATGATGAACCCCCTTCCAATTATGTGATGGAACCTCTTCATGCCCTCCCCACCTCCAACCCCCTCCCCCTAGAACTGGTCTTCTCTCTGTTTTAACTTCCCATCTAGGATGTTTCCAACTTGTAACATAGGTGTCCGTTTCTGAATCCCCCAAGAGAGCTTCAAAAAGTGAGGGAGGTGACCGTGGAACCCCTCTCAGGATTGCACGTGGAGAGTTTCCACTAGTCTATCAGTCTTGACAACGGGAAGGAGAGTTAAGCAGAGGCATACCCATTCTATTCCTACCTTGGGCAGTGGCTAGTGAGTGGAAGGCCATCTGCTACAAGTCAAAACTCACCTGTGCCGGGCAGCAGCGGCACGGGAGAGATTCCAGGGTGGAGACTCAAGTTGACCGCGCGGAAGGAGGCAATGGCAAACCACTTCCATATTTTTACCAAGAAAATTCTCTGGATGCACTACCAGAACAATTGCAGTTGGAGAGTGGGGCTCTGGGAGAGATGTGTCCGTGATGTCGCTATGGGTCGGAAACGACTCGACGGCAAAAAAGACAAGACAGCGTGGAAAGAGTTGAAAGAGGGAATTGCTCCTTGGGCTGAGCTTACTTTCTGATCTGAAACTTGTTGGTATGACTGAATCTCCGGTTCATTTGACCCACTGAAGCAATGATTTTAATAATTTTCAATGCTACACTAGCTGGAAGAATTAGCCCATAAGAGGGCAATATTGAGCTGCAATCAATATCTCACAGCCAGCGTCAAAGGAGGTGCATGATTTATTAATTTAAGAATTAATGAATTGAAACACATTAGGTAATTTAAACATATTACAGACTACAGCTATTTAATGGCGTGCCAATCTGCATTCAGACCGACTCCATGTTTTGTTGTTCTGGTGGTTAATCCGTAAATTGTCCTGAATCGCCTGTCACAGAGGTGGGGCTGTCAGTTTTAGCCCCAAGTTTGCAACGGGAGAGTAGCCAGGGTGCTGCAAGCGGACCTGTCTCTTGGGAACCGAAGCATTCCAGGAGAGATTGAGAGTCTAGCAGGGAGGAGGCTAAGGAAGGAAAATTCCTTTCTGCTACTTTTGGTCTTCCAGGCATTTCTGAGAACCGAGTCAGGTTGACGTGGCCTTCCCCAGGCAATCCACAGCTTCAGAATGCACCCTGGATTTTTGCCAACAGGACTTGAAGGGTTTTTTTAATTTTATATCATGGTACTTGTTAAGCCCTTTCTATTTGTCAAGCAATGTTCTAATTGCTAGGGTAGGCATAATTTAATCTGGCTGAATATGGTTCCTGTCCCACATGGGGCTCATGGTCTAAGTAGGAGGAAGAAAAGGTTTGGAATCACCATTTTGCAGTTGAGGACACTGAGGTCCAGAAAAGTTAAGTGACTTGCCCAAGATCACACAGCAGGCAAGTGGCGGAGTAGGGATTAGAGCCCCGGTACTAAGGTTTCTATACCCATGCTTTGTCGACTAGGCCACGCTGCTTCTTACTAGTTCTGGCCCAGATTATATCTTGGCTTTATGCATTTTCATAATTGTACTTTCCAAGCGTTTAGTACAGTGCTCTGCACACAGTAAGCCCTCAATAAATATGATTGAATGAATGAAGGAAGGAACATAAGGTCCTTTGGGTGACTCTGGGTGGTGTTTCTAGGCCCAAAGCAATTTGAGTAAGTTAGGGAAGGAAGAGTGTTCTTTGCATTTATCAGGGCTGAATTAATCCCCACCATGGGCTAGGGATAGTGAATCTTGTGTCAGTGCTGTTAATGTTGTGAATCTTGTCATATTTGAAATAACATCCTTATAGCATGCTGCATGTGAAGCAGCATGGTGCTGTGGATAGAGCACAGGCCTGGAGTCAGGTCATGGGTTCTAAACCTGGCTCCACCACTTGCCTGCTGTGTGACCTTGGAAAAGTCACTTCACTTCTCTGGGCCTCAGTTACCCCATCTGGAAAATGGGGATCGGGACTGTGAGTCCCACATGGGACAGACACTGTGTCCAGCCCAATTTGCTTGTATCAACCCTAGTGCTTAGTACAGTACAGTACAGTGCCTGGCTCATAGTAAGTGCTTAACAAATACCATAATTATAATTATTATCATTATTATTGTTACTATGACACTGGAGCTACTTCCTCAGCTTTACTCTGATACATGCAGAGGAGACTCCCACCCTGCCGTGTTGACTCCTACGGGCCATGGTCTCAACCCAGGGACATCTAATCACTTCTGAGAGCTCTGTGTGTGTGTGTGTGTGTGTGTGTGTGTGTGTGTGTGTGTGTATGAGAGAGACTCACAAGCCCATGGCCCTCATCTTTTAATAGTAATTCTTCCCACAGTTTTTAACACCTGCTAATCCCTCAGCTATTAACACTAACTGTTAATATTCTATTTATTTTGTTAATGATGTGCATGTAGCTTTAATTCTATTCGTTCTGACGATTTTGACATCTGTCTACATGTTTTGTTTTGTTCATTCATTCATACATTCACTCAGCTGTATTTATTTAGCGCTTACTGTGTGCAAAGCACTGTACTAAGCACTTGGAAAGTATAAGTCTGTCTCCCCCTTTTAGACTGTGAGCCCATTGTTGGGTAGGGACCATCTCTGTATGTTGCCAACTTGTATTTCACAGGCGCTTAGTACAGTGCTCTGCACACAGTAAGTGCTCAATAAATATGAATGAATGAACTGATTCATGTTAATGGCAGGGACTGTAATGACAAGTGGGGACCAGGAAGCTCCAGATGTTGTGGTTCCACACTGGCCTGCTTTCTTGCAGCCAAGTGTTGTTGGGGTAGAGGAAAGAAAGGACAGGACAAGTGAGGGCAAGATCCCAGGGAAGGCCCTACTTCTTCCCCTTCAGGTCTGGAGACTTCCCCGCCTTCCCAACTTATCAATGCTGAGCTGGGGTCTCAGTGACTCCTGAGCCAGGCTAGATATACTATTGATGTCTGTCCACTTGTTTTGTTGTCTGTCTCCCCTTCTACACTGTGAGCCCATTGTTGCGTAGGGATTGCCACTATCTGTTGCCGAATTGCACCTTCCAAGTGCTTAGTACAGTGCTCTGCACACAGTAAGTGCTCAATAAATAAGATTAAATGAATGAATGAATGGGGTTGTTGCTTCCACATCACTCTGGCGTGCTTCTCCTGAAGCAGACCAGAGCTGCATGGAGGGAAGTGAATTCTGCCTGGTGGTGGGCGTAGTGGGAAGCAGGAAGAGTCAATGGGTGGGGAAACGGGCTCCATCTGGCTGCACTGGAGCATGGCTTTTGGAAGGTCAAGAGTCATAATGGCAGCCACAGCTCTTGGGCTCAGAAGATTGGGCAACCTGGTATTTCAAACTGAGACAGAACAATCAGCAGCCATTAAAAAACACCAGTTTGCCATATCATCTTGAAGTATTCTGCCTAACGTATCTTAGAGCAAAATAATAAAAATAATAATGAAAGTATTAAGTGTTTACTCTGTGTCAAGCACTGTTCTAAGCTCTGGAGGGGATACAAGTTAATCAGGTTGCCCCACGTGGGGATCAGTCTTAATCCCCATTTTACAGATGAGGTAACGGAGGCACAGAGAAGTTAAATGACTTGCCCAAAGTCACACAGCTGACAAGTGGCGGAGCCGGGATTAGAACCCATGACATCTGACTCGCAAGCCCGTACTCTTTCCACTGAGCCAGGCTGCTTCAAAGTGTGCCAACCTGTTATGGAAAGACACTGGACTCTGAGACAGGAGACTGGGTTCTAATCCTGGCTCTGTCATATGCCTGCTATGTAAATGAGACTTCTCCGGGTCTCAGTTTTCTTATCTGTAAAATGGCGATTTAAATACCTGTACACCCTCCCTCTTAAGCTCTAAACCCCATTAAATACAGAGGCTTTATTTGGTCTAGTTATTATCTACCCAATCCTCATACAATGCTTGTGACACAGTAAATGATTAAAAGTACCACAATTATTACTTCTCCAAACTTAGTATGGTGGTCTGCACGTGGTAAGCACTCAGTACATACAATTGATCGATTGACTGATTAAGTAGGCCAAGCCAGACTGATTTCTTTGAGGAGACTGACAGGAAACTAGCAGAGCCTTCCAAAACTCCTCTCCTCTATGGAACGGGGTGGGGAAAAACCAAAGTGTGGCCTGTACTAATCAATCAATCGTATTTATTGAGTGCTTACTATGTGCAGAGCACTGTACTAAGTGCTTGGGAAGTACAAATTGGCAACATATAGAGACAGTCCCTACCCAACAGTGGGCTCACAGTCTAAGAGGGGGAGACAGAGAACAAAACCAAACATACTAACAAAATAAAATAAATAGAATAGATATGTACAAGTAAAATAAATAAATAAATAGAGTAATAAATATGTACAAACATATATACATATATACAGGTGCTGTGGGGAAGGGAAGGAGGTAAGATGGGGGGTGGAGGGGGGACGAGGGGGAGAGGAAGGAAGGGGCTCAGTCTGGGAAGGCCTCCATGGTACTAGGCACCAGCCCACATCCCATGGGGTGACTGTATATTTTTTTTTAATGGTATTTGTTAAGCACTTGCTATGTGCCAGGCACTGTACTAAGCACGGGGTAGATACAAGATAATCAGGTTGGACACAGTCCTTAACCCACATGGGGCTCACACTCTATAAGGTAACTGAGATCCAGAAAAGTGAAGTGATTTACCTAAGGTTACACAGCAGGCAAGCGTCAGAGCCGGAATTAGAACCCAGGTCCTATTGAGTCCTAGGCCCATGCTGTATCCACTAGGCCATGTTGCTTCTCAACCTCGCACCCTGTTTCCCAACCCTCAGAGTCTCCCAACGCTCACTGTATGAGATGTAAAGTCACAATGACTGCATGAGATGCCGCTCCCTCTCTGTAGTCCTAGGACCTCACTTTCAAACAGTCCTTCTCAGCTGTGGCTGGGACCCTCTTTGGGCAAGGGAATACTGCATCAGTAGCTTGCTGCTGCCATCATCCCTAACTTAAATTTAATCCTTCCACATGGCATGTGAAGCATTTGCCGTTCAGCCAATTGGACCTGGGTGCTGTGGGATCCATGGGTTGGCTGCTCAAAGTGTGAGAGAATGTCTACCACCCAGTCCATCCCTGGGACAAATGCATAATGATAATAATTGTGGTATCTGCTGAGTGCTTACTATGCTTACTATGTGCTTACTATGGACTACACTAGAGAAGCAGCGTGGCTCAATGGAAAGGAGCCCGGACTTTGGAGTCAGAGGTCATGGATTCGAATCCCAGCTCCGCCACATGTCTGCTGTGTGACCTTGGGCAAGTCACTTCACTTCTCTGAGCCTCAGTTACCTCATCTGTAAAATGGGGATTAAGACTGTGAGCCCCATGTGGGACAACTTAATCACCTTGTATCCCCCCCCCAGTGCTTAGAACAGTGCTCTGCACATAGTAAGTGCTTAACAAATGCCATCATTAATTAATTAATTGCACACTCTCCTAAGCACTGGGGTAGATTGTGAGCTCATTGTGGACAGAGAATGTGTCTGTTTATTGTTGTATTATACTCTCCCAAGTGCTTAAAACAGTACTTTGCACACAGTAAGCGCTCAATAAATGACTGAATGAATACAAGATAATCAGGTCCCACATGGGGCTCACGGTCTAAGTAGGAGGAAGCCACGTATTGAAACCCCATTTTGCAGATGGGGAAACTGAGGCACGGGTCCTTTGACTCCCAGGCCTGTACTCTATCCACGAGGTAATGTGCTTCTCTCCTATCCATCAAGTTCACCTGACAATATGCACACACTAACTCAGCTCAAGTATACTCTTTCAAGCGCTTAGTACAGTGCTCTGCACAAAGTAAGCGCTCAATAAATACGATTGATTGACTGATTTCAACAGAAATATGGATTTCCTTGGCATAAATCCTTCCACAGTGACACTAATTGTCTAACAGAATCTTAAACTAGATTTACTGATGAAGCAGCATTCCCAAGTGGAAAAAGTATGGGCCTCCGAATGACCTTGGACAAGTCACTTAACGTCTCTCTGCCTCATTTTCCTCAACTGTAAAATGGGGGTATAAAACCTGTTCTCCCTCCTACTGAGGCTGTGAACCCCATGCGGTTCAGGAACTCTTTCTGACCTAACTAACTTGTATGTACTCCAGCACTTAGAACAGTGTTTGACACAGAATAAGCACTTAATAAATTCTGTAAAACAAACAAGCACTCTAACCCAATTGATCAATAGAATTTGAGTGCTTACTATGTGCAGAACACTGTACCAAGCACTTGGAAAAATACGATACAGCGGAGTTGGTAGACATGTTCCCTGCCCAAAAAGGGCTTTGTCTAGAGGAGATGCTTGCAGTCTTAGCCCTGACCTTGTTCCTTGTTCTGAACCCAAAAGCTGGGGTTTTCTGCTCCCCGGAAATACTGCCGTACTTCATTTGGAGGTATCACTGCTGTGAGGCCTTCTGAATTCTTATTTTGTCATTCCCTCTGCTGAAATAGTCTTCCTGCTGACCAAGGCTAAGATCCTCAAATACAATAAACTCACGTAATGACTCTGGAAACAAGCTTTCAAGTGTCTGGACAGCTTAAATATGGTCAACCTGTTAATTCAAAGAGTCTCACTACATTGGGAGGGAGTGGGGTCATGCCTGGTCCAAAGAAGAAAAGGTACTAGAATTGAATGTTCACCGGGAATATTGATTTATTGGCAGGGATTTTCAGTGTCTGAGTTTTTCCCAGTTTTATTTTGGGACCTTGGAAAAAATGGTGGCTTTTGGCACAAGTAGACTCTGGGCAGCCAGCCTGAGATACAAGGAGCCTGAAAATGGCTCTTTTAATCACAACTTATAGACTGGGAGCCTCAGGTGGGACAGGGACTGTCTGACCTGAATAACCTGTAGAGATTCTCCAGCTCTCAGTACAGTGCTTGGCACAGAGTAAGCACTTAGTAAATGCAAGAACAACGATAGTAATAGTAATAATAATCACAATAATAATAAAGTTCTGGGGCTCTATTTGAGTTTACCTTTAGACTGTAAACTCCTTTTGGGCAAGGACCATGTCTACCAACCCTGTATTAGTCTCCTAAGCACTTAGTTCAGTGCTCTGCTTGATTGAATGATTAGGGATTGTCTCTATTACTGTATTGTACTTTCCAAGTGCTTAGTATAGTGCTCTGCACACAGTAAGTGCTCAATAAATACGATTGAATGAATATTGCCCTTGCATTCTTGTACTATTTTCTTATTCCAACAGTCTGTTCCGATTCACAAATCACTGACCCGTCAGATCCAACCTATAGCTTGTGAGCCCACTGAAGTCCAATAACTGTGTCTTCTTCCTCAGTATTTTGTACAGTGGATAAAGCATGTGCCTGGGAATCAGAAGGACCTGGGTTCAAATCCCAGCTCTACCACTTGTCTGCTGTGTGACCTAGAGCAAGTCACTTCACTTCTCTGTGCCTCAGTTCCCCATCTGTAAAATGGGAATTAAGACTATGTGCCTCATGAGGGACAGGGACTGTGTCCAACATAATTTGCTTGGATCCACCTGAATGCCTGGCTATATATAAGTGCTTAGCAAATACCATTATTATTATTATTATTATCATCACAGTGCTTCGCACACCTTGGGCACACACTACATACTACTAAATGGTTTTTATCAAAGTCACAACTCTACTGGCCTCTTTCATTGTTACATGCCATAATCACTATGACAACATGCTCTTTCAATAATCCCTCCTGATTGAAAATATGAAACTTCAGTTTCAGGTTTTAACAAATGCTTAACATATTTTTTCTCCAACTCTGAAATGGTCTGAATCAATGTGAACCATAAATTAATTGCACAGATGCTCTCCTGTTTTTTTCTTTTTATGTAGCTCAACTGATGTCATGTAGGAAAAATGAGTTTTCCTCCCCATATCTTATTTGCAAAGTGAGATGAGAGGGAAGTGAGTATGCATGATGATGTGGAGAAAGAAATATCTTTTCATTAGGACACCTAATTGGATGAGTAATCCTTGAGTTTTTTTCATTACTGGAAAATCATCCCCTGAAAGTGTGTGATTTTTATTACTTCTGATTAGACTCAGGCTTGGGACATGGGACCACATCTCCAGATTGAATCTCTGCTTTCCAACGAATGGGCAGACCGATGAGTATAATGATCACACACCTAATTTTCTGTGACTCTCACTTGTTCCTTTCTCTGTGATGGAAGCTTAAATGTGATTGTCCATCCTGTTGTGGATTTACAAGGTTCACAAAAGCAGATGTGATTTATGGCTTCTCCAGACAACAAAGTTACAAAGGAATATTCCTCATGCCCCAGGAGATTGGGCATTGTTTTCCACTTTTTTCTGAGAGAGACAGGGGCAGTGGTAAAATGAAATGTGTCTATTTTTATATTGTACTCTCCCAAGTGCATAGTACAGTGCTTACAGTCTCTCCCCCTTCTAGACTGTGAGCCCGTTGTTGGGTAGGGACCGTCTCTATATGTTGCCAACCTGTACTTCCCAAGTGCTTAGTACAGTGCTCTGCACACAGTAAGTGCTCAATAAATACGATTGAATGAATGAATATGAATGAATGAATGAGAAGCAACGGTTTCCCAGTCATTTGAAGAATAATGGAAATTCCCTCTCCTTGGGGCCAAGGTTCGTGTCATACAGAACCTGTTTGGGGAAATGCCAACAGAAAGAAGCAGCGTGGTCTAATGGAAAGAACACAGGCCTGGGAAGAAGAGGACCTAGGTTTTCATCCTGGCTCTGCCACTTGTCTGCTGTATGACTTAACTTCTCTGTGCCGCAGTTCCTTAATCAGCAAAATGGGGATTCATGACCTGTTCTCCCTCCAATTCAGACTGCAAGTCCCATGTGGAACCTGACTCTCTTGTATCCACTCCTGAGTTTAATATAGTGTTTGACACATACTAAGTGACTGACAAATATTATTAGTATTCTAATTGAATGCCATTATAATTTAGTGTTCACAGGTAGCAGTGTTGAAAAGGTGATGGTGAAAGTGATAATGGTATCATCAAGGGCCTATGGAGTAGAGAGTATTGTCTTAAGGGCTTGGGAGAGTGGACCACAAGCAAATAAATATTATCTTTCCTCAAGGAACAGGCAATGCAGTGGGGGTAACAGGTAGAAATACATGATCTAGATGTGAGGAGAACTAGATTCTAATCCCAGCTTCACCATTTACCTGCTACATGGCCTTGGGCAAGTCACAACATTTCTAAGCCCCAGTTTTCTCATCTGTAAAACGGGGATTAAATACCTATTCTCCCTCCCCTTAGACTGTGAGCTACTTGGAGGTCAGGGATTGTTTAATATGTTTATTCTGCACCTATCCAAGTGCTTAGTACAGTGTTTGACACATAATAATAATAATAATGGCATTCATTAAGTGCTTACTAGGTGCAAAGCACTGTTCTAAACCCTGGGGAGGCTACAAGGTGATCAGGTTGTCCCAAAGGGGGCTCACAGTCTTAATCCCCATTTTACAGATGAGGTAACTGGGGCTCAGAGAAGTAAAGTGACTTGCCCAAAGTCACACAGCTGACAATTGGCAGAGTCAGGATTTGAACCCATGACCCTGACTCCAAAGCCCAGGCTCTTTCCACTGAGCCATGCTGCTTCTCCATAATAATAATTGCTTAATGAAAACCACAATTATTATTTTTAATTCTAGTAGTTGTAGTGTTGTTAAATAATGGTAAGAGGAAGAACAAGGCTGTAACAAGTAATTATGCAAATAACAGAAGTAAAGAACTGAATACATAATTAAGTGTATAACCGAATATACATGTATACAGAAGTTGAGGATGTGCAAAAATACCTAAGTGTTAAGGCTTTTGGTTGATGTGTTAGGAATTAATCAACTCTGTTATATTGTACTCTCCCAAGCACTTAGGTCAGTGCTCTACAAACAGTAAGTATTCAAAAAATAATAGATTAATTAATCAGGGAGTTCTTCTAGGGGGAGGGGGATTTTTCAAAGGGCTTTAAAGATTGGGAGAGCTGTGATCTGGTGATTTTGAAGAGATGGGAACGGGAGCATTCTATAGCAGGGGATAAATAATAATAATAATGGCATTTATTAAGTGCTTACTATGTGCAAAGCACTGTTCTAAGTGCTGGGGAGGTTACAAGGAGATCAGGTTGTCCCACTGGGGGGCTCACAGTCTTAATCCCCATTTTACAGATGAGGTAATTGAGGCACAGAGAAGTTAAGTGACTTGCCCAAAATCACACAGCTGACAAGTGGTGGAGCCAGGATTTGAACCCATGACCTCTGGCTCCAAAGCCTGTGCTCTTTCCACTGAGCCATGCTGCTTCTCTATAAATGTGAGAAGTAGCTTGGCCTAATGGGAAGAGCACGGGCCTGGGAGTAAGAAGATCTGGGTTCTAATCCTAATCAACCTTTTACCTGCTATGTGATCTTGGGGAAGTCATTTAACTTCTCTGTGCCTCAGTTCTCTCACCTGCAAAATAGGAATTCAATCCTTGTTCTCCCTCCTACTTAGGCTGTGAGCCCCCTAAGGGACCAGATTATTTTGTATCTACCCCAATGTGTGGTACATAGTTGGCACTTAGATACCAAAATTATTATTATTCATCATCAATCGTATTTACTGAGCACTTACTATGTGCAGATCACTGTACTAAGCGCTTGGGAAGTACAAATTGGCAACATATAGAGACAGTCAATTATTAAGTTTGAGCAAAGAGTCAGAGACAGGAGAGTTGAGAGTTAGGGACAGTGAGAAAGCGAGCTTGAGGAGCAACATGTGTGAGCTGGGGAGTAGTGAGTGAAGGAAGCTCATAGGTAAGAAAGAAAGTTCGTGGAGAGCCTTGAATCCAACTATTAGGAGTTTTTGCTTGATGCAGAAGGAAATGAGTAGCCATTAGAGACTTCTGAGCAGGAAAGAGAGATAGACCAAACCATGAATTTTTTCATTTATCACTAAATTGGGAAGCGTTTCCACCAGTTATTCTCTGTTTGGCAAGGAGAGGCTTTCAAGAAAAGTGAAAATGGAGATTCATTCATTCAATCGTATTTATTGAGCACTTACTGTGTGCAGAGCACTGTACTAAGTGCTTGGGAAGTACAAGTTGACAACATATAGAGACGGTCCCTACCCAACAACAGGCTCACAGTCTAGAAGGGGGAGACAGACAACAGAACAAAATATACTGACAAAATAAAATAAATAGAATAGTAAATATGTACAAGTAAAATAAATAGAGTAATAAATATGTACAAACATATATACAGGTGCTGTGGGGAGGGAAAGGAGGTGAGGCGGGGGATGGGGATGGGGAGGAGGGGGAGAGGAAGGAGGGGGCTCAGTCTGGGAAGGCCTCCTGGAGGAGGTGAGTTCTCAGGAGGGCTTTGAAGGGAGGAAGAGAGCTACCTTGGCGGATGTGTGGAGGGAGGGCATTCCATCATCAATCGTATTTATTGAGCGCTTACTATGTGCAGAGTACTGTACTAAGCGCTTGGGAAGTGCAAATTGGCAACATTCCAGGCCAGGGGGAGGATGTGGGCCAGGGGTTGACAGCGGGACAGGCGAGAACGAGGCACAGTGAGGAGGTTAGTGGCAGAGGAGTTGAGGGTGTGGGCTGGACTGTAGAAGGAAAGAAGGGAGGTGAGGTAGGAGGGGGTGAGGTGATGGAGAGCCTTGAAGCTGAGAGGAGTTTTTGCCTGATGCGTAGGTTGATTGGTAGCCACTGGAGATTTTTGAGGAGGGGAGTAACATGCCCAGAGCATTTCTGTACAAAGATGATCCAGGCAGCAGTGTGAAGTATAGATTGAAGTAGAAAGAGACAGGAGGATGGAAGATCAGAGAGGAGGCTGATGCAGTAATCCATTTGGAATAGGATGAGAGATTGAACCAGCAGGGTAGCAGTTTGGATGGAGAGGAAAATGTGGATCTTGGCGATGTTGCAGAGGTGAGACCAGCAGGTTTTGGTGATGGATTGGATGTGAGGGGTGAACGAGAGAGAAGAGTCGAGGATGACACCATGGTTGCGGGCTTGTGAGACAGGAAGGATGGTAGTGCTGTCAACTGTGATGGGAAAGTCAGGGAGAGGGCAGGGCTTGGGAGGGAAGATAAGGAGTTCAGTCTTGGACATATTGAGTTTTAGATGGCAGGCAGACATCCAGATGGAGATGTCCTGAAGGCAGAAGGAGACACGAGCCTGAAGGGAGGGAGAGAGAGCAGGGGCAGAGATGTAGATTAGGGTGTCATCAGCGTAAGGATGATAGTTGAACCTGTGGGAGCGAATGAGGTCACCAAGGGAGTGAGTGTAGATAGAGAACAGAAGGGGAGCAAGAACTGACCCTTGAGGAACCCCTACAGTAAGGGGATGGGAGGGGGAGGAGGGTCCCACAAAAGAGACTGAGAATGAATGGTCAGAGAGATAAGAGGAGAACCAGGAGAGGACAGAGTCTGTGAAGCCAAGGTTGGATAGCATGTTGAGGAGAAGGGGGTGGTCCACAGTGTCGAAGACAGCTGAGAGGTCAAGGAGGATTAGGGTAGAGTAAGAGCCGTTGGATTTGGCAAGCAGGAGGTCATTGGTGACCTTTGAGAGGGCAGTTTCTGTGGAATATAGGGGACGGATGCCAGATTGGAGGGGGTCGAGGAGAGAGTTGGCATTGAGGAATTCGAGGCAGCACGCGTAGAAGACTCGTTAAAGGAGATAATTTCTTTAGGCTGTCTTGCCTATAAATGAATCAACTGGTTTCTTATGGTGTACAAGATTCAGAGAGAAAACTGAATTGGAGGAGAGGCAGTTTTAATGCTCTCTGGGTTTCAAGTAATTGTAAAGTTTTCTTAATTGCTTTCTCTTTTAGTAGAAACAAGGATGACTGGATGTGTAATTAAGTATGAAGATGCAGGGGAATAGAGCTAATTGGGAACTGTTAGCTTGTGCTGTTATAATCTATTGAGAAGCACTAACTCCTGTCTCAGCAAACCCATGTGATTTCTAGAAGAATCTCTCAGATCATTCTTTTGGGATCAACAGACCTACCAAGAGGAGGAATCTGGAGTCCAATCTAATGAAAAACACACACTGACAACCTATTGTGTTTACATTATTCTGAGAAATGGGAACTCAAAAAAGGGTGTTTCAGTCCATTTTCTAAAGGAACTTATATAAATATAGTTCAGACTTGCTTTCTTAAATACAAATAATAATTGTGGTACTTGCTAAGCACTGTGCTAAATGCTGAGTAGATACAAGATAATCAAGTTGGACACAGGCCCTGTCCCACATGGAGTCTGAGGAAGGCATTAAATCCCCATTTTACAGATTAAGAAACTGAGGTCCAGAGAAGTTAAGTGACTTGCCCCAGGTCATACAGTAGGCAAATGGCAAAACAATATTAGAACTCAGGTTCTCTCACTCTGTGTTCTTTCCACTAGGTCAGGTTCATTACAAAAAAAAAAAAAAACGGTTGCAGTTTCACTTCAGATTGGGCTGTAATTATCAGTAGACAAATGTTCTTCAACTGGATTTCTTATTCAAGAAACATTCAAGTAATGAAGCACTTTCATCAGTGCCACCTATAAACCTTACTCTTTGCCAAATAACAGAATAGGATCACCAGCCACAACTTTCTGAAATGCAGTCAGGTCACAAAATTTGAAGCAATGCTCCGCAGCAATGCAGTTCCACTGGGCAGTTCATGTGAGGATAGTGTGCAACAGCAAGACACCCAAGTAGCCGCTGTATGGAGAACTGAAAAGCGCACTTAGAAGCCAGGGGTTCAGAAGAATTGATTTAAAAAACACCACAGACCCAATCAATGCTACTTGCAGTGAGCTCCCTCTCTAGATGGTAAACTAATTGTGGGCAGGAAATATGTCTGTTATGGTGAACTATCCCAAATGCTTAGTACAGTGCTTTGGACTCAACATATTCAAAACAGAGCTCCTTATCTTCCCTCCCAAACCCTGTCCTCTCCCTGACTTTCCCATTACTGTAGACAGCACTACCATCCTTCCCTTCTCATAAGCCCGTAACCTTGGTGTCATCCTTGACTCCGCTCTCTCATTCAACCCACATACCCAATCCATCACCAAACCCTGTCTGTCTCACCTTCACAACATCTCCAAGATCCACCCTGTCCTCTCAATCCAAACCTCTACCATGTTAGTAAAATCGCTCATCCTGTCCTGATTGGATTATTGCATCAGGCTCTAACCTCCCAACCTCCTGCCTCTCCCCACTTCAATCCATACTTCACTTTGCTGCCCAGTTTATCCTTCTATCAGAATGTTCAGGGCATGTCACTTGCCTCTTCAAAAATCCCCACTGGTTGTCTATCCACCCCTGTTTCAAACAAAAACTCCTCACAATTGGCTTCAAAGCTCTCCAACACCTTGCCTCCTCCTGCCTCACCTCCTTTCTCACCTTCTACATCCCAGTCTGCACACTCAGCTCTTCTGGTGCTAATCTTCTCACTGTGCCTCCACCTTGCCTGTCCCTCTGTCAGCCTACCTCTGGCCCATGTCCTACCTCTGGCCTGGAACGCCCTCCCTCCTCAAATCCTCCAAAATCACACTTCCCCCCTTCAAAGCCCTTCTGAAGGCTCACCTCCTTCAAGACTAAGCCCCTCTTTTCCTCAGCTCCCACTCTCTTTCGTGTCACCTCAACTTGCTCCCTTTGCTCTTCCACCACCCCCGCCCCACAGCACTTACGTATATATGTATATATCTATAATTCTATTTACTCATATTGATTTCTGTTTACTTGTTTTGATGTCTGTCTCCCCTCCTCTAGACCGTGAGCCCACTGTGGGTAGGGATTGTCTGTCTTTATTGCTATACTGTAGTAATAATAATAATAATAGTGGTATTTGTTAAGTGCTTACTATGAGCCAAGCACTGTGCTAAGCACTGGGGTAGATACAAGGTAATCAGGGTGTCCCACTTGGGGCTCACAGTCATAATCCCCATTTTACAAATGAGGGAACTGAGGCACAGAGTAGTGAAGTGACTGGCCCAAAGTCAGACATCTGACAGGTGGCAGAGGTAGGATTAGAACTCATGACCTCTGACTCCCAAACCCATGCTCTTTCCACTAAGCCACACTGCTTCTCTCTTGTACTTTCCAAGCGCTTAGTACAGTACACACGGTAAGCACTCAGTAAATATGATTGAATGAATGAGTACAGTGTTCTGCACACAAGTGCTCATTAAATATGACTGATCATTGATTGAACTCTTGGGGGACATCACCATAGCACACAGACCAGCATAGTAGGCAGAAATCAAGAGAGGAATTTCTACCTCAGTCTGGGATTTGGGAAAGATTAGAATAACAGGAGCCAGATTGGGAGTACTAGTAGTACTCCATGTGGCAAATTCATTTGCCCAGCAAAGTCTTCCCAGTTTGTAGAATGTAGTGGCTACTGCATCACACTTTCCATTCATTCATTCATTCAATCCATCATATTTATTGAGCGCTTACTGTGTGCAGAACACTGTACTAAGCGCTTGGGAAGTACAAGTCGGCACTGAATAGAGATGGTCCCTACCCAACAATGGGCTCACAGTCTAATCACATGGGCATTTGTGGTTAGGCGCCCACCATCAGCAAAGATATCTTAGAACTCCAGGACAATTCTCTAATGACAATGGTAAAATTCCACCCTGGGGGTTGGGCATAAAATTCATATTTGAAGGCCCACTGGTCTCATACCAACCCCCCCGACTTTTCCTCAGCTCCTCCTCCACTCCGCCTCACCTTGACTTGCTCCCTTTGCCCCCCTCCCTACCCCACAGCACCTATGTATTCATGCATGCATCTACAATTATATTTATTTATACTGATGCCTGTTTACTTGTTTTGATGTGTATATAGCTATAAATCTATTTATTTAAATTGATGCCTGCCTGTTTGTTTTGATGTCTGTCTCCCCGTTCTAGAATGTAAGACCAGTGTGGGCAGCGATTGCCTCTCTTTATTGCTGAATTGTACTTTCCAAGCACTTAGTACAGTGCTCCACACACAGTAAGCTCTCAATAAATATGAATGAATGAATTTACACACCCTTTTTCTATGGGTTTTCTTGGCCCTTGTGCTCTCAGACATTTTCATCTTTAAAACTCATATCTCCTCCTGGCTTATAGGGGGAATTTATATATCCTTCCAGGGGAATTGTACTTTCAAGTGAAAATTACATTGAAAAGCATGTGTCTGCAAGGAGAAAGTATATTGACACCTTAATATCAGTAATTATGGCTAATGTACACATTTAAGAACTGAAATCTTAGACATTGAATAGAGCCTTTGCATGCTTTCTTTGTTACTCATTTTGCACCACTGACATGTTTTGACTCTTTAGGATATTCAAAGCCCAATAGTATAACATTAAATCAGGAATCAGAAAGGACATTCATATCTCTTAGATCTCTGATCAATCTTCAGGAGGCATCCCCTTATTTAAGATCTTGCAAATCCTATATTAAAATGCTTTTCAAATTGATGCTCAACTGGACATCTTTTCTTTCTTTGACAAAAAAAATAATTAGATGATAATGTTTTTGACCAAAGAAATGAAGATCTGATACTACACAGATAATACTCAAGACTGTGAGCCCGTGTGGGCAGGGATAGTCACTCTTTATTGCTGTATTGTACTTTCCCAAGAGTTTAGTATAGTGCTCTGCACACAGTAAGCACTCAATAAATATGACTGAATGAATGAATATACATGCACAAACACACACACACTCACAATGACAGAGCTAGCTATTTGCAGATGATGTCTCTAATTATGAGATTTTAAAAATTTGATTCCTTTATTAATAATGGTATTACATGCTTACTATGTGCCAGGCACTACACTAAGCACTGGGGTGGATGCAAGCAAATAGGGTTGGACACAGTCCCTGTCCCACGTGAGGCTCACAGTCTCAATCCCCATTTTACAGAGGAGGAAACTGAGGCACAAACAAGTGAACTGACTTGCCCATGGTCACACAGAAGGCAAGAGGTGGAGCTGGGATTAGAACCCATGGTCTTTTGACTCTCAGGCCTGTGCTTTATCACCTTCACCATGCTTCTAATCCAATTTTTTAATGGTATGTGTGAGTGGGGATGACATGCCCACAAATCTACTCCTTCCTCTCTAGCCAAATGGTTGCCATTCTGGTTCAAATAGTTTACTAAATTACTTTTAGTACTTTATTACTATACAGCTATATTAATAGAATGAACTAGGTAAATATTCAGTTCAATTGTAATTATTGGGTGCTTACTGTGTGCAAAGCACTGTATTAAGCTCTTAGGAGAGTACAATGCAACAATAAACAGGTACATTCCCTGACGCCGACGAGCTTACAGTCTAGGGAAGCTTAGAGTAATATTACCTTATTAGCTTCTTCTATTCTTTCCCCTCTTCATTTTGTAATATACTCTGGATATAAAGTACCACTCAGCACATACTTCACTTCTCAGACACCCAGAAGGGCTTTGCATTTTTTTCTGCACGAACCAAGACCCCCTTATTGTGTCTGGTTTGTTGTATGGTATTTGTTAATTGTTTACTATTGTGTCAAACACTGTGCTAGGTGCTGGGGTAGACACAAGTCAATTAGGTTGGACACAGTCCCTGTCCTACATGGGGCTCATAGTCTAAGTAGGAGGGAGAGTAGGGGAACTGAGGTACAAAGAACAATAATAATGATGGTATTTGTTAAGCACTTACTATGCACCGAGCAGTGTTCTACGTACTGGCATAGATACAAAGTTATCAGGTTATCCCACGTGGGGCTCAGTCTTAATCCCCATTTTACAAATGAGGTAACTGAGACACAGAGAAGTAAAGTGACTTGTCCAAGGTCGCATAGCAAGCAATTGGCAGAGCCAAGATTAGAACCCAGGTCCTCTGATGTTTCCATGAGGTCATGCTGCTTCTCATGCTTTATCTTCTTCAAGCCTTTGCTCTCTTCCTGTTAGATTTCTGCTCTGTTCACCTACTCGTCCGCAGCTCACTGTCTTCTATCCTCCCAATCTAACCTTCTTAATGTACCTCACTTTCAAGTTTCCTGCCACCCACCCTTAGTGAACAGTGTTCACTGGGCCTGGACCTTCTACCCCTTTCAAATTTTCCAAACCACAACTCTTCCCTACTCTAGCCATTTAAATAATTTGTGCCTGCTTAGTTCCCCCATTAGATTTTATGCTCCTTGAGGACCAGGACTGTGTCTTTCACTTCTACTGAACTCCTCCAAGCACTTAGAACCTTGCTCTAAATTTGTTATGCACAGTACCTATTGTCAATCTCCCTCTAGGTGATTGTCTTCTCAACATTGGGTAGATCATTTCTCCGGTGGTAGTAGACTGATTATGTTTCAGAACCTGATTGCTTATATCATGTCACAGTGTTAATATTGCATGTAATGGATTTGGTGAAACCATTGTAATAATGTTGGTGGTATTTGTCAAGTGCATACCAAATACTGTACTAAGCGCTGGGGTAGATACAAGATAATCAGGTCCCACACGGTACCTATGTTCTCAGTAGGAGGGAGTTCAGGTGTTGAATACCTATTTTGCAGATGAGGAAATTGAGGCACATAGAATTTAAATAATTGCCCATCATTACATAGCAGGAAAATGGTGGAGCCGGGATTAGAACTCAGGGTACTCGGGGTGCTTTGATCCCCAAGCCTGTGCTCTTTCCATTAGGCCATACTGCTTCCCCAACTTATAGAAGGTGGATGAGGTATGATAGAAAGTTCAGGTCTCAGCTACATTGAGTTGGACACTAAAACTGCTTTATTACTTTTGGTTTTGTTTAAATCATGGAAAGGTGGAGAGCTTCACAAGATGGAGCTTGTAAGGGAAGTCGTATGGTTGGTACGCTAAGGCATTTCAGTTCCATTTCTAAAATTATTTACTCTGGCATTTTCTTTGGCTTCTGGATGATGACACTCATATCAGTCTGGCTTCTGGAGGATGTGTTCTTTTTTTATCAAATCCCTTTCACTACATTTTTCAGCAATAAAGGTTTAAAGCAGATTTTTACACAAAACAGTTCAGAGACTTCCCAAAATAAAATAAAACATAGATCTGTGAAACTAAATGTAATAATAGTGCTATTTGTTGAGCCTTTCTGTGTGCTCAGCAAGCTCTGTGATGAATGCAAGATTATCCCACTTGATACTCGCTAAGTAGCAGGGGGAACCAGTATTTAATTCCCTTTTAAATATGAGGAAAGAGAGGCACAGAAAAGCTAACTGACTTGTCCAAAGTCACACATCAAACAAATGGCAGATCCAAGATCCTCTGACCTCCAGGCCTGTGATCTTTCCATTAGGATACATTGTTTCTCTATTTTAAGTGAGTTTTGGGGGGGGCCTGGTGTATGGCCTTATCACATACTAATAAAGGCAATATTTATTAAGCTCTTAGTATGAACCAAGCCCTGGAATGGACACAAGATAGTCAGGCACAGCTCCTATCCCACACAAGACTCACAATTTAAGAAAGAGGGAGAACAAGTATTTTATCTCCATTTTACAGATGAGAAATCTGAGGTACAGATTAAGTGACTTACCTAAGGTCACTAAGCAGGGAAGTGGCAGAGAAGGTTCTAGGTTTCCAGTCGCTAATTATTTCTATTAGATCATCCTGGTTTTACCTTCTTATATTTTTTGTATTTTAGATTGTAAACTTCTTTAGTGGAGGGATTGTGTCTACCGACTCTATTACACTGTACTCTCCCTAGCACTTAGTACAGTGCTCTGCATACAGTAGGCACTCAATAAATACCACTTACTGATTTATATCTGGGGAGATTTGACATCAGTGTTTCATACATCATGATCATCAATGGTATTGAGGGCTTACTTTGTGCAGGGCTCTGTACTAAGTGCTTGGAAGAGTACAGATTACTGCTCTCAACTCTACCCTTTCTACTCAGCTAGACTCGCTCGCTCCCCTTTCCCTTCGCCGCTCTCGCACCACTAACCCACAGCCCTGGATCACTGCCACTGTCCGCCTCCTTCGCTCTTATGCTCGAGCTGCCGAACGCTGCTGGCGGAAGTCTAAACACCATGCCAACCTCGTTCACTTCAAGTTTATCCTTTCCTGCCTTAACTCAGCCCTCTCTTCTGCCAGACAAAACTATTTCTCCTCCCTTATTGACACCCATGCCCATCACCCCCGCCAGCTCTTCCGTACATTCAACTCCCTTCTCAGGCCCCCGGTTCCTCCCCCTCCTCCTTCCCTCACCCCCAACGATCTGGCCTCCTACTTCATTAACAAAATTAAATCCATCAGGTCCGACCTCCCCAAAGTCTCTTCCCCCCTTTCTCCAACCCCCCGGCTCTCAACACTCTCTGCTACTCTCCCATCCTTCCCAGCGGTATCCTCAGAGGAACTCTCCTCCCTCCTCTCAAGTGCTACTCCGGCCACCTGTGCTTCTGACCCCATTCCCTCTCATCTTATGAAATCTCTCGCTCCATCCCTTCTCCCCTCCTTAACTTCCATCTTCAACCGCTCACTCTCCACTGGTTCCTTCCCCTCTGCCTTCAAACATGCCCATGTCTCTCCCATCCTAAAAAAACCCTCTCTTGACCCCACCTCACCTTCTAGTTATCGTCCCATATCCCTCCTACCATTCCTTTCCAAACTCCTTGAACGAGTTGTCTACACGCGCTGCCTAGAATTCCTCAACAACAACTCTCTCCTCGACCCCCTCCAGTCTGGCTTCCGTCCCCTTCATTCCACGGAAACTGCACTCTCAAAGGTCACCAATGACCTCCTGCTTGCCAAATCCAACGGCTCATACTCTGTCCTAATCCTCCTCGACCTCTCAGCTGCCTTTGACACTGTGGACCACCCCCTTCTCCTCAACACGTTATCTGACCTTGGCTTCACAGACTCCATCCTCTCCTGGTTCTCCTCTTATCTCTCCGGTCGTTCTTTCTCAGTCTCTTTTGCAGGCTCCTCCTCCCCCTCCCATCCTCTTACTGTGGGGGTTCCCCAAGGTTCAGTGCTTGGTCCCCTTCTGTTCTCAATATACACTCACTCCCTTGGTGACCTCATTCGCTCCCACGGCTTCAACTATCATCTCTACGCTGATGACACCCAGATCTACATCTCTGCCCCTGCTCTCTCCCCCTCCCTCCAGGCTCGCATCTCCTCCTGCCTTCAGGACATCTCCATCTGGATGTCCGCCCGCCACCTAAAGCTCAACATGTCGAAGACTGAGCTCCTTGTCTTCCCTCCCAAACCTTGTCCTCTCCCTGACTTTCCCATCTCTGTTGACGGCACTACCATCCTTCCCGTCTCACAAGCCCGCAACCTTGGTGTCATCCTCAACTCCGCTCTCTCATTCACCCCTCACATCCAAGCCGTCACCAAAACCTGCCGGTCTCAGCTCCGCAACATTGCCAAGATCCGCCCTTTCCTCTCCATCCAAACCGCTACCCTGCTCATTCAAGCTCTCATCCTATCCCGTCTGGACTACTGCACTAGCCTTCTCTCTGATCTCCCATCCTCGTGTCTCTCTCCACTTCAATCCATACTTCATGCTGCTGCCCGGATTATCTTTGTCCAGAAACGCTCTGGACATATTACTCCCCTCCTCAAAAAACTTCAATGGCTACCGATCAATCTGCGCATCAAGCAGAAACTCCTCACCCTGGGCTTCAAGGCTGTCCATCACCTCGCCCCCTCCTACCTCACCTCCTTTCTCTCCTTCTACTGCCCAGCCCGCACCCTCCGCTCCTCCACCACTAATCTCCTCACTGTACCTCGCTCTCGCCTGTCCCGCCATTGACCCCCGGCCCACGTCATCCCCCGGGCCTGGAATGCCCTCCCTCTGCCCATCTGCCAAGCTAGCTCTCTCCCTCCCTTCAAGGCCCTGCTGAGAGCTCACCTCCTCCAGGAGGCCTTCCCAGACTGAGCCCCTTCTTTCCTCTCCCCCTCGTCCCCCTCTCCATCCCCCCGTCTTACCTCCTTCCCTTCCCCACAGCACCTGTATATATGTATATATGGTTGTACATATTTATTACTCTATTTATTTATTTATTTATTTTACTTGTACATTTCTATCCTACTTATTTTATTTTGCTGGTATGTTTGGTTCTGTTCTCTGTCTCCCCCTTTTAGACTGTGAGCCCACTGTTGGGTAGGGACTGTCTCTATGTGATGCCAATTTGTACTTCCCAAGCGCTTAGTACAGTGCTCTGCACATAGTAAGCGCTCAATAAATACGATTGATTGATTACAATGCAAAACAGTTGGTAGACATGGTCCCTGCACACAGGGAGTTTATGGTCTAGAAGGGGAGACAGATATCAATATAAATGAATAATTTATACTATATAATTTATAGATATGGTATATAAGTGGTATGGAGTTAGGGTGGAACAAATATCCAATGCTCACAGGTCATCGTCCCCTTCCCTTGGTTTATCTCTTCTTTTTTTCATTTAACTGACAAATTCCCTCTACTTTTCCTGGAGCTGGAGCAGAGGTTAAATGGAGGAAGGATTTGAATATCAAATACTTCAAAGCCATGTGCAAATTTTCGAAAGACACTGCTTGATGCAAAACAGAAGTAACTTAATGTGGGACCAGGGAAAGGTAAACTTGTAACACCAGCTCTGCCAATGTAATCATCATCATCATCATCAATAGTATTTATTGAGTGCTTACTAGGTGCAGAGCTTGCCCTCTTGATATTTAGATTGGTCTAAGGGTAAGATGGCAGATAACATCTCAGAAAATAAGGTTACTCATTTCTCTTTGAAAACCAAACCAGAAAGATTGTCCAAATGTCTCAGCTTTTGTAGGAATGTTTTCTGAATTTTTTCCAGGCAGCTGCAGGAAAATAAGTGCATTTGATTAATTGTGGCATTCCCAAATGCTGAACAATTGGAAATGGCTTTGCACCAAGTGTTGAAAATAAATCTCCCACATTCTTTACCCACAATGGCCAGAGACCATCACTAGCTGCTCAGCATACATTGGAGTTGGGTCCCTGGTCAGACAAGAGGGCCTTCTCTTTCCAGCAGGTCTTTCAGCTGGGCCCTGTCTCTATCTTTTTGCTGGCAGACTGTGAGGGAAAGCTTGATCCGGAGACAGACACTCCAATAATATTTCCCATTTCTGACAGAAAATATCACCTCAAATGCCCCCTGATTCCAGGATTTTCTTCAGGCTTCTTGAGGTGAATTCAGGACAAGGTATAGAAACCTACATTTTTCAAGAAGAGCACAGGCCCCGCGTCCTGAAACGCTAAGGTGAAATAAGAATTCTGTGCTACAGCCGCCAAAGTAAACAGAATCCCACTCAGTTCTGCTTTTCCAGACTTCCGCAACTGAACCACAAACTCTTTTGGCTTTTGGGTTTTATAGCTCCATTGCTCCAGCCAGAACATCCACACAATATTTGCTTTGAGAGGGAAGGTGAGATGTTACAGCAAAAGAAATAAAACTCTTGGCATTCACAGTAACTCCACCTAGGTACCAGATATGTTCCCTGGACTGCCATTCCAGATGGATAGTGAACTGTTTCCTAAGAAACACAGAATTGTTCAGAGTTCTGACAACCATTTTAACAGGAATAGAAAGGCCAAGTTTTTCAATGGTCAAGAATGACCTCAGAAATCTTAAATCTCCTGGTTAAGTGCTTAGTATGAGCAAAGCACAGTTCAAAACACTGGGAAAGAAATCCTTGGATGAAGTACAGACAGGGTCCCTGGTCCCCAAGGTGTTTACAGTCCAAGAATGAAAGACACAAAGGGAATGCCCAATGAAAATGCAAAAGACAAAGACGACAAACATGAAAGGGCAACAGGTTCCAGGTTTCTCCCCTATTATAAGCCCGTTTTCTCCACCCCTCCCACTGTCTCTCCAGTCTGTGTAATCTTCACACTTGGATCTGTGACCTTTAGGAATATGTTATTCTCTCAACCCGCAGCCTCACAGCTCTTACATACATACATATCTATACATTTTATATTAAAAATTATGCTTTTATATTACTATCTGACTCCCCCTATAGATTGTCAGCTCACTGTGGGCAGGGAATGTGTCTACAAACTCTTTTGTATTATCCTCTCCCAAGTGTTTAGCACAGTGCTCTTCACACAGTAAGCACTCAATAAATTCCTTTGGTTAATTCTTCCCAGCTTAGACCAACAGTCACAGAAATCAGCCTGGCTCAGTGGAAAGAGCCCGGGCTTTGGAGTCAGAGGTCATGGGTTCAAATGCCGGCTCTGCCAATTGTCAGCTTTGTGACTTTGGGCAAGTCACTTAACGTCTCTGTGCCTCAGTTACCTCATCTGTAAAATGGGGATTAAGACTTTGAGCCCCACATGGGACAACCTGATCACCTTGTATCCCTCCAGTGCTTAGAACATTGCTTTGCCCATAGTAAGCGCTTAACAAATACCATTATTATTATTATTATTATTATTATTTCAACCAACCATTGTTAGTGGAAATTTATACTCTACCTCTTTCCCTCCATCCTTTTGTAGTTATCTGCGTTGACATATGTTGCAGTCACCAGGTTCCTTTAGTTTACCAGAAAAAGACACTGAGGCCTAAAGGTATTAGACAGGTGGATATCTCCCACAAACACATGCCGTTCCATCCTTGCCCACAATGAATAGTCACCAAGTGGTAGGTGAACTGCTACCTCTGAGATGTTGAGGGGTTAACCCTCATAGCAGGGGGATGCTTATTTCTGAATCAGTCAATAGAATTTTTTGAACACTTTCTAGGTGCAAAGCACTGCACTGATTGAGAGAATACATTTGAGCTAATAGGATCCCCATTGTAGACTCCTTTGGATAATGAGATCAATTTGAAAAATCAGAAATAGGGTCAGAGATTTTTCAAGGACTAACTTGCTAATTGCTAAAGAGAACAGAACCCAACACCAGTGTTTGAAGGAATTAGTTGTTGAGTTCTTAATGACCAGTGTGAAAGGGAATGGCCACAAATCCTCAGCTACTCAATGTGTCCCACGATTATTTATCTTGTAGGGTTGGGGTTGTTTCTGGGAACCTATTTCAAGGTTTCCAAATTGCTCACAGATTGTCACTGCACCAATGAGTACAGCTCTGTGTACAGATCACTGTCTAATTGAGAGCTCACCTCCTCCAGGAGGCCTTCCCAGACTGAGACCCCTTTTCCCTCTCCTCCTTCCCATCTCCCCAGCCCTACCTCCTTCCCCTCCCCACAGCACTTGGGAAGTACTCTATTTATTTTACTTGTTCATATATACTGTTCTATTTATTTTGTTAATGTGCATATAGCTATAATTCTATTTGTTCTGACAATTTTGATAGCTGTCTACATGTTTTGTTGTCTGTCTCCCCCTTCTAGACTGTGAGCCCGTTGTTGGGCAGGGACCGATTCTATATGTTCCTGAATTGTACTTCCCAAGTGCTTAGTACAGTGCTCTTCACACAGTAAGTGCTCAATAAATACGATTGAATGAATGAATGACTCCAATCTTCCCTCCCACCCGGGAGCATGAGCAGAAATGCTTACAGATGAAAGGTGTTGTTTCCAATCAGCTTAATTTCAACCGAGACCAGTTGATATTGGAAGCAGTTTTTAAGCTGCCTTTCCAGCCGTGTTGGAGCCCCTTAGGATTAGAGCCAGTAAATTCTGTTTCAAAGAAGAATTACTAATTTAAACTGTGAAATAGGTCACTTGTGAACAGACAGGCAGGTGAAACCCAGACTCATGGAGGAAGAATGAATGCTGTAAAAGGCCACAAAATCTAGCTTTATCTGTGAGGCATCTTGGGCTTTTTGGTTTGTCACTTATAAACCAGTAAATTAGTAGGCTGAGCTGGGCACTTCTGCTTGAAGCTTGAGAAGAGAAGAAAAGAACTGAATCCAGAATGGGCAGGACATAGAAATCAGAAGCCGTGAGCCTAGCATTTAACTTCATAGTAAAATGCAAAGCTCATTTGGAATCAGGCAGTTGAGCAGTAGAAGCCCACACATCCAGTAGGAAACAATGGCCTTAAGAGTCAACATGTTTCTAATTGTTTTCTCTCTGAATATCACTCACTTTCTTGTTATGGAGAGATCTGTCCAAGAGTTCAGAAAAGCAGGAGACGATTCAGAGGAGATACTTCCCAAGTGCTTAGTACAGTGCATAGTGAAGTGCACTTAGTACAGTACGGGAAGCAGCATGGCTCAGTAGAAAGAGCCCGGGCTTTGGAGTCAGAGGTAGTAGGTTCAAATCCCGGCTCCGCCACTTATTATAATAATAATAATAATAATAATGGCATTTGTTAAGTGCTTACTATGTGCAGAGCACTGTTCTAAGCACTGGGGGGGATACAAGGTGATCAAGTTGCCCCACGTGGGGCTCACAATCAATCCCCATTTTACAGATGAGGTAACTGAGGCTCAGAGAAGTTGTGACTTTCCCAAGGTCACACAGCTGTCATGTGGTGGAGGCGGGATTCGAACCCATGACCTCTGACTCCGAAGCCCGTGCTCTTTCTACTGAGCCACACTGCTTTGGTGACTTTGGGCAAGTCACTTCACTTCTCTGTGCCTCAGTTGCCTCATCTGGAAAATGGGGATGAAGACTGGGAGCCCCACATGGGACAACCTGATTACCTTGTATCTACCCCAGTGCTTAGAACAGTGCTTTGCACATAGTAGTGCTTAACAAATGCCAACATTATTATTATTATTACAGTGCTCTGCACACAGTAAGCGCTCAATAAATATGATTGAATGAATGAATACCAAGTGGACTGAAGCATTGCAAAGGAAAAAGTCTGACCACGTGGTGGTTGAAAACTGAACCATCAGGACATCGTCCCAAGCTTGTTTGCCTTCTTGGGAAGCATGAGGGCAGAGTGCTTAGTACAATGCCTGACACATAGTAAGCGCTTAACAAATACCATTATTATTATTATTAGGAGAGAGATGCAACTAAGTCCTTAGTATTCTGGGATATCCATGTTACAAGTCCTATTGAACTATGAGAGCAGTGTGGCCTAGTGGATAGAGTCCAGCCCTGGGAGACAGAATGACCCAGGTAGTAATCTGAGCTCTGCCACTTGTCTGGTGTGTGACCTTGGGCAAGTCACTTAATTTGTCTGTGCCTCAGTTACCTCATCTGTTTAATGGGGATACTGGGAGCCTTTTCTCCCCCTTTTAGACTGTGAGCCCACTGTTGGGTAGAGATTGTCTCTATATGTTGCCAACTTGTATTTCCCAAGCGCTTAGTACAGTGCTCTGCACATAGTAAGCGCTCAATAAATACGATTCATGATGATGATGATGATGCGGGATAGGGACTATGTCCAACCCATTTATCTTGTATCTTCCCCAGTGCTTAGTCCAGTTCCTAGCACATAGTGAGCACTTGCCAAATACTACAACTGTTATTATTATAGAACTTCCTCTGAGCATGAACTAAGCATTTTCTATTCTGGATATGGAGGTTTGAGCATGAAAAGTGAGTATTTGCAACTGGGGTCAAGTGAAAAACCAGTGCAGTAAGCCAGTTAATTGATGAAGAGCAAGCAAAATAAAAAACAGAGCCAAATGTGAGTCTTGAAATGGGCTACCGGTGACCAGCTGGATAGGACAGTACAAATTCTGGACTGTACAAATTCTCATCCATATATATTTCTCAAAATGGCTGGGGCATTCTGTAGATATCCAGGACTGTTAAGGTTAAATCAAGAGCTGTGCTTGTCTTTAAAAAAAACAACAAAAAACCCTCAAGCTATAGTGATTTGGATTCTTAAGTGAAAAAGACTTACTAATTAAACAATTATGACACTTGTTAAGCATTTGCTTATGCACCAAACACTGTTCTGAGAGCTGGAAATGATAATAATAATGATGACATTTATTAAGCACTTACTATGTGCAAAGCACTCTTCTAAGCGCTGGGAAGTTTACAAGGTGATAAGATTGTTCCACAGGGGACTCACAGTCTCAATCCCCATTGTACAGATGAGGTAACTGAGGCACAGAGAAGTTAAGTGACTTGCCCAAAGTCACACAGCTGACAATTGGCAGAGCTGGGATTTGAACCCATGACCTCTGACTCCAAAGCCCGTACTTTTTCCACTGAGCCATGCTGCTTCACGATGCAAAGGTTATCAGATTGGACACAGTTCCTGCCCTGACATAGGGCTCACAGTCTACATAGGAGGGACTACGATTTAAATCCTGTTTTCCAGATGAGAAAACTGAGGGCATAGATAAGTTGTGACTTGCCCAGAGTCACACAGCAGGCAAGCAGCAGACAAGTTAAACATTTGGAAGACTCATTTACGGAGGACAGTAATCTAGTGTTTTCATCATGTATTATGGTATTTGTTAAGCACTTACTGTGTGCCATGCATTATACTAACCTTGGGGTGGATACAAGCAAATCGGGTTGGACATAGTCCCTGTACCACGTGACTCTCATAATCTCAATCCCCATTTTACAGATGAGGTAACTGAGGCCCAGAGAAGGGAAGTGACTTGCCCAGAGTCACATAGCAGACAAATGGCAGTGCCAGGTTTAGAACCCATGACCTTTTGATTCCCAAGCCCTTGTGTTACCCACTATTCCACTGTACTCCCCAAGTGCTTAGTACAGTGCTCTGCACACAGTAAGCACACAATAAATATCACCGATTGACGTGAAATTTAGAGTTAACAATGAAAATAATTTTCTGACCCTGAGAGTGGCTAAATACCAAAATGCATTTTGAGAGGCTACCTTTTCTAAAGGTCTTTCAAAGCAGGATATATTTTCTGGGTCTCAACTCTGGCTAAACACAAGACTCTCTTGAATAATAACACAATTTTCACCATCTTTGATCTCCAAATCACTAAGATAAACATAAAAGCCTGAAGTACTTGTTTTCATTTATTGACTCTGAAAGTGGATTTTTGAATTAATCTTTGGAATTTTGGAAATGGGCTCTGGTTTCCACTTTAGTGATGGAATTGAAGGAGATGTTTTATCAAGATTAAATCTTTGCCTCCTCCACCTCCATTGTCTCTCTCTTTCCTATTCCATTTCTTTGTTCCCTTCCCATCATAATCTACCCTATCTTTTTTTGTTTTTAAGGAGGATAAATGTTGAAGCCCACGGCTTTATTTTCATTTTAATTCCGTGGGTTGATAAGATTACTAGATGGATGAAGCCTTCCGTATTTAATGACTATGGAAAACTGTTCAAGGCTACGTGGTGGCACAATTGTCCTGTACCTACTATTAAGCTCCTCTTTCAATCCAAATCTGTCACCCACCATGGTATTCCCAGGTCCACCCATCCAGGCCAAAGGTCTCCATGATGTCACTGCCTTCCTTCTGGACCAGGTCATTTTTCCTCAGGTCCCTCTCCTGTTCTTCACTACACTCCAAAAATGCACAAAAGAAAAATGTTTATCTTTCAAATGACCAAATCCAGCAGCTCCCTCCCTACTGTTTCCATTCTGGTCTTTAAAATTGTCATGGGGGCAAAGATTTCATAAGTAAATAAATAATAATGGCATTCGTTAAGCACTTACTATGTGCCAATGCACTGTTCTAAGTGCTGGGGTGGATACTCTGCCAATTGCCAGCTGTGGGACTTTGGGCAAGTCACTTAACTTCTCTGTGCCTCAGTTACCTCATCTGTAAAATGGGGATTAAGACTATGAGCCCCCATGGGACAACCTGATCACCTTGTAACTCCCCAGTGCTTAGAACAGTGCTTTGCACATAGTAAGCACTCAATAAATGCCATTATTATTATTATTATTATTATTATTATTGTTATTATTATTACTACTACAAAGTAATCAGGTGGTCCCACATGAGGCTCACAGTTAATCCCTAGACTGAGCCCCCATTTTCCTCTCCCCCCCCATCCCCCCAACCTACCTTCTTCCCCTCCCCACAGCACCTGCATATACGTTTGTACAGATTTATTACTCTATTTATTTTACTTGTACATATTTATTATTCTATTTATTTTATTTTGTTGATATATTTTGTTTTGTTGTCTGTCTCCCCCTTCTAGACTGTGAGCCTGCTGT
Organism: Tachyglossus aculeatus; assembly: GCF_015852505.1. Classification (NCBI taxonomy): domain Eukaryota; kingdom Metazoa; phylum Chordata; class Mammalia; order Monotremata; family Tachyglossidae; genus Tachyglossus; species Tachyglossus aculeatus. The sequence goes on along the minus strand of NC_052066.1, from coordinate 99,733,303 downwards.
TGGGTAGGGACCATCTCTATATGTTGCCAGCTTGTACTTCCCAAGCACTTAGTACATTGCTCTGCACACAGTAAGTGCTCAATAAATATGATTGAGTGAATGAATGAATGAATCCCCATTTTACAGATGAGGTAACTGAGGCAAAGAGAAGTGAAGTGACTTGCCCAAAGCCACACAGCTGACAAGTTGTGGAGTCAGGATTAGAACCCATGACCTCTGGCTCCCAAGCCCATGCTCTTTCCATTGAGCCACGCTGCTTCCATGTGTAATTCCTGGAAAGTTTTATCATTCTTGTTGGAATGGATGCGTGAGCAAAATGGTTTGGGAAGATGTGATTATTTAATTTAAATACTTTGTTTTGTTTGTAACGGTAAAATAAGGCAATATCTTACTAACTAGTCTGAACTTTTCAGAGAGCACTATAAGATAGATCAGCTTGCCATGTAGCAAATCACTTGAATCTAGAGAGGGCTTTATAAATCCCTATTGTACAGACGTTTTGTTGTTGTTGTTTTTTCTATAGAGAATATACTACCCAAATAGGCTGGAGAGGATGAAGGGGACATAAAACTTTGGATAAGCAGGAGGCTTTGAAGATATATTGAATAAAAAAATGAAAATATGATGGGGCTGTATTTGAACTATAAATTTTCTTCCATTTCTCTTTATAAACCATCTCCAACTCTAACCACAGAAGGCAATATTTTGTTAGACAAAAAAAAAAGATTTTTAGATAACAGCATGGCAGCTTGAAGCTGTTGGATTTGGTCACTTGAAAACTAAACATTTTTCTTTTACTCATTTTTGTAGTGTAGTGAGGAATGAGAGGGTGATTTGTGGTAAAATGACCTAATCCAGAAGGAAGGCAGTGACATCATGGAGACCTTTGACCTGGATGGTTCAGCCTGGAAATGCCAGGGTGGGTGATAGATGTACTTCCCAAGCTCTTTGTAAAGTGCTCTGCACACAGTAAGTGCCCAATAAATACGATTGAATAAATGAATAAGAATCGAAACAGGGGCTTAATAGTAGATGCAGGAAAATTGTGTCCCCACACAGCATTGCCCAGTGTTTACTGTAGTCATCAGATATGGAAGGAATAATCCATCTAATAATCCTATCAACCCACAGAATTAAAATAAAAGTAAAACTGTGTGCTTGAATGTTTGTTCCTCCATAAAAAAAATGCACTTTCATTTGAATGATTCTCCTGCTTCATGCTTTGGGCATGGAGCTGAGACTTCTGGGCTGCTTTCTTATGGTATGGGAGTGTTTAAAGGAGTGGAGCTACTGGACAGAACAGTAGTTCCACTTGTTAAACACTCTCTCTTCACAATGTACTTGTCAAATGCTGGTTCTGAAGACCTTGCCCTGGACAATTTGTCTCCAAACCAATGACCCTGATGCTCACAAGGGGTCAGAAAAGTTCCATGACCCACAGAGTTCATGGAAATTGTCCCAAATCAGCCTTTGGGAAGGGAGACCTTGATAGAAAGTTCAACTGTTCTTTTTCTGAAGCCATCGAGGTGACCACCATGTTCTCAATTCTGAGATTGAAAGTGGTGTTGCCCCGTGGCTGCTGCTGCTATTGCTGCTGCCTGCAGATTTGGGTTTCTGGACTTGTCAGAGAGTGAGAGAGATAAAGGAAATGTTGGGATAATCCAGGAAAACTGGGGAGGAGGATTGGTCTTGGATTCTTCAAATGTAAACCTGGAAATCACCTTAGGAATTTACCGGGATTCATTGGCCCTTTATGCTCCCTGAGGGCAGGGACCCTGTCTTTTCCTTCTCTGTTGCTCAGTATTCTCTGAGAAGTAGGTGCTTAATAAATACCAGGGATTGATCGTTAGATTGTGGTCATCTCATAATTATGGGATAAAATGATGAAAAGGAAATATCTGAAAGATTAAATGAATTCTTCATTTGAGTCTATACTGAAGATGCATGAACATGGCTCACATCCAAATTGTTTTTTAAAGGAGACAGATTAGGGGAAATGGATTAGATTTGGTTGACCAGACAGGATGGTGTAGGCCACATTTATTAATTATATCATATTAATTATATTAATTATAGCACTTCCAGACTGTGAGCCTGCTGTTTGGTAGGAACCATCTCTATATGTTGCAAACTTGTACTTCCCAAGTGCTTAGTACTCTTAGTGCTCTGCACACAGTAAGCACTCAATAAATATGATTGATTGAATGAATGAATGATCAGAGACAGGCTTATCTCTAGCCACATCGAAAGGCATCACATATCCCATCATGTTTGCTAAGCCTGGTCTTTGATTTCAGTGAGGAAAACAATCTTATCCACTTCCTTATAATTATTATTACAATCATTGTTCTCTTCTAATTATTTTACTTTCCCATGATTCAGTTAAATGTTTCCATTGGTGTAAGCTAATGGTAGGCAGGGAACATCTCTTCCAACTCTGTTATACTGTATCCCCCCAAGTGCTTAAAATAGTGCTCTGCACACAGTAAGTACTCAATAAATACCAGTGATTGTTCAATTGGCTGATGGATTGATGAATTCCCATTCAGGGTATTACTTTGGCTTGGCAATCTCTTCTGAGCCTGTAGAAATAGACAATATTTTGCTTATGAGTGAGAAAGCTCAACTCCCAGAGTGTTAAAAAAAAATTAATGATTGAACATTTGAGGAAAGTGATGATGTTTCATTTTCCACTTTATTTCTAACACTGACCTACCATATGCCTTTTCTTATTCAGCAGCAGCAGCAACAGAAGCTGCAGCTCTCCTGAAGAAGTGTAGGGCATAAAAAGAGATTTTCAGTTAATGGAAGGCAGAAGCTAACCACAACCAAACCACTACTCCTTCTTGCTGTAGTGGAAGTGCGGATGCTTCCCTGGGGCCAACTGGCAGATGTGGGACCATTCTGCCTGGTTGAGTGACAGTGTTTGAGCAATGACAACTGGGGGAGGAAAGTCCTTAATCGTGCTATAGCACTTGCCATCTGCTTCTAAGTTCCCCAAAGTCTCATGGCACGCAAGAGGAAACCAGGTGTGCAGCTGATTTAACACCCAACAACCTGTGTTCAGCAAAGCTTCTTGGTTTTCAGTGCATGCACACGCACATGCACAAGGACACAGGGTCATGACTTCCTCGATTTACATTCATTCATTCAATCAGTCATATTTATTAAGCACTTACTGTGTGCAGACCACTGAACTAAGTGCTTGGAAAGTACAAAGCAGTAATAAAGAGAGAATCCCTGCCCACAGTGGGCTTACAGTCAAGAGCGGGGAGACAGACATCACAACAAGTATACATATAAATAAATAGAATTATAGATACATACATAAGTGCTGTGTGGTGGGGTGGGGGAAGAGCAAAGGGAGAGAGTTGAGGTAACAGGGAAGGGAGGGAGAGCTGAGGAAAACTCTGCTATCTAAATATTACTTTCTGTTATTTGCAAATTACTTCACAGCTGTTTCCCCCTTGGATTGCAAACTCCTTGTAGCTAGGGATCAATCAATCAATCAATAGTACTTGAGCACTTATGGTGTACAACAAACTACTAAATTCTTGGGAGAGTTCAATAAAAAAGAATAAGCCTAGTGACTCTTGCCCACAGATTAGAGCTGGGAATTTACAGATTAGAGGTGATTGTGTCTCTAAAGCAACACACTCTCACCCATATGCTTGGTTCAGTTCTTTGCGCATAGAGGCTGTTCATTATATTCTATAAACTTGCTGACTGATTCACTAATGATGACTAGAACTTCCCCTGACTGGGGCAATACTCTCCATGCCATCCTATATCTTTAAAAAAGATCAATATGCTACTCAATAGAGTTCAGCTCGTCATAATAAATTGTGGGATCCTCCCCAGACTGAGACTTGAATTAAAATGAAAAACTCAGCTTTCAAATATGTTACAACAATGGAGAAATTTGTAGTTTCCCCTTAAAGTGAGGAACTGCTGCTCTGGAGCAGAATCAATTCATTCATTGTTTCTTAGTTAGATTCCTAGGTTAGTTTCTATGTGGAGGATGTAGCCCAATCACGTCATTGTCTTAAACTCTGAGGAATGGAGTTGTTTCCCCATGACTGCAATGCAGTATAGGGAGATGAGCATCTCTGTCACTTGATTTCTGACTCAGCACCCTGGTCCAAATTCAGGAGAAAGCTACAAATGAGAGGAGGACAGTCAGTGTTCATGGAAATCAGTCATATTAATTGAGCGCTTACTGTGTGCAGAGTACTGTACTAAGTTCTTGGGAGCATACAATATGACAGTATAACAGACACATTCCCTACCCACAACAAGCTTGCAGTTTAGAGGAGACAGACGGACATTGATAAACAGAAAATGTGTATATATATATATATATATGTAAGTGCTGTGGGACTGGGAGTGCAGAAGTGAATAAAGGGAGCAAATCAGGAAAATGCAGAAGTGAGTGGAAGAAAAGGAAAAGAGGGTTTAGTCAGGGAAGATCTCTTGGAAGAGATATGCCTTCAATAAGGCTTTGAAGTGGAAAGAGTAATTGTCTGTCAGATATGAAGAGAAAGAACATTCCTGGCCAGAGGCAAGACATGGGTGAGAAGTCGGCCGTGAGATAGACACTACTGTAGTACATTGAGTAGGTTGGCATTCAAGTGCTTAGTACAGTGCTCTGCACACAGTAAGCACTCAATAAATACGATTGAATGAGTGAAGTGTGCAGGCTGAGTTGTAGTAGGAAAGTAGTGAGGTGAGGTAGGAGCGATTGAGTGCTTTATAGCCAAAGGTAAGGAGTTTCTGTTTAATGCGGAGGGGAATGGACAACTATTGGAGGTTCTTGAGGAATGGGGAAACGTAGTCCAAATGTTTTTGTAGAAAAATGATCAGGGTAGCAGAGCAAAATATGGACTGGAGAGGTGTGAGACAGGATCAACAAGGTGGGATAGAATAAGTGTTTGGTTTATTGTGGTAGCAGTTTGGTTGGAGAAGAAAGCATGGATTTTAGCAATATTTAAAGGCTGAACTGCCAGGATTTAGGGATAGCCCTCTCTTCCTTTTCTTCCACTCCCTTCTGCTTTGCCCTGACTTTTTTTCCCTCAATTCATCCCCACAGCAGTTATGTACATATCTGTGATTTTATTTACTTATGTTAATGCATCTCCCCTTCTAGACTGTGAATTTGTTGCGGGCAAAGCATTTCTCAGGTATATTTTTATACTGTACTCTCCCAAGCACTTACTACAATACTCTATGCACAGTAAACACTCAATAAATATGACTGGCTGACTAATTGATAGATTGAATGTGTGTGTTGAAAGAAAGAGCGGAGGCAAGGATAACACCAAGGTACTGGGCTTGTGAGACAGGAAGGATGGTGGTACTGTCTACAGTGATGGGAAAGTCAGGGAGAGGACAGGACAGGGGAGGACAGTGTCCTGTATTCTATAAGCATTCCAGTTCAGTACTTTGCACACAGAAGACACTTAGTACAGTGCCCTGCAAACAGTAGCCACCCAGTATAGTGCTATGGACACAGTAGGGGCTCATTACAGTTCTCTGCATATACTAGACCCAAAGTACAGTGAATTGCATACTGTGAAATGCTATTGATTGATTTCATTGTGGGCAGGGAATGTGTTTTTGTTATATTGTACTCTCCTAAGTGCTTAGTGCAGTGCTCTGCACACAGTAAGCGCTCAATAAATACGATTGAATGAATGAATTTGATTGATTGTTTTCCTGATGTGCTGGACTGGCAAACTATGAAAGTAGAGTGTGACTGGCAAATGGGGATCCAGGTAATAAATAGTATCGAAAAACACCCTACTCCTGATTCTGGCTAAGCCAAAACTCATCCAGTAACATTTTAAGATGTAGAATACCATAGATTTGGCAAAAGTCTTCCCAATTGAGAGAGGCCCTATCTGTTGTGTCAAGCCAAGGGGAAAGTTTGAAGAAAAAGCATCCCAGAATTTGGTCTGATTTTAATGGTTAGAACCATGCCATATTTCCTAGCCAAATAGAGCCAAGGAGATTGCTTACTAATCCTATTTTGAAATTCAGCATAGCAGAACTAAAAACCTTGAGGCTGGATCAATTAAGTCAGTCAATAAATCAATCAAGAGTGCTTACTGAGCATTTATTTTGGGGAAAGCACGATACTAAGAGCTTGGCAGAGTACAATAGAGTCGGTAAACATGATCCTTTCCCTCAAGGAGATTGCAATACACCAGGGAGATTAGCACTAAAAGAAATTACAAGTAGGGCAGGAGACCTGTACATAGATGCTGGGTAAAGAGTGTGGTAGTGTAAATACCTAAGTACTTAAGAGATCAGGACTCAAGTTAATGAGTGATGCATTAAGATATAGGGTGAGAAAATGAGAAATTGATCAAGGATGGCTTCCTGGAGGATATGGAATTTTAGTCTGATGCCCTCATTTTTCTGAAAAAAAGTTCAATCCATTTCTCTCTACACCGCAAAAACTTCCCATCAACCTCCACATAAAGCATAGACTTTTTGCTTTAAGGCATTCAATCAGCTATATCCCCCTTACCTTGTCTCACGGATCCCCTTCTAATCCCGACTTTCCCACTTGTCTGTTGTGTGACCTTGGTTAAGTCACTTCACTTCTTTGGGCCTCAGTTACCTCATCTGTAAAATGGGGATAAAGACTGTGAGCCCCACGTGAGACAACCTGACTACTTTGTATCTACCCCAGTGCTTAGAACAGTGCTTGGCACATGGTAAGCGCTTAACAAATGCCATAATTATTATTTTTATTACAACCCAATTCACATACTCCACTCCCCTAATGCAAACCTACTCCCTGTACCTCAATCTTCTCTTTCTCGCTGCCAACCACTTGTCCTCTGTTGGAACTGAAACTCCCTCCCACTTCATATCTGACAGTCCACTACTCTCCGTACCTTCAAAACCTGCCTAAAATATCATCTCCTCTGTCAGGCCTTCCCTGACTAAGCTTTAATTCTCTTGTCCTCCCTCCCCTCTCCGTCGACTCCGTACTTGGCTGTATATCCCTTAAGCACATGATACACACTCCAGGCCCATAACACTTACACATTCTCATGATCTACTATTTTCCCTAGCTGTAATTTATTTTAATGTCTGTCTCGCCAGCTAGACTGTATAATCCTTGAAGGCAGGCATTGTGCCGACCAACTCTGTTGTATTGTGCTTTCCCAAGTGTTTAGTAAAGTGCTCCATACATGGCAAGTGCTCAAAAATACCACTAACTAATTGATTAATCAGGGGGAGTGATGGACTCTCCAATATGAAGAGGGAGATAGGTGAGGAGCTCCTGCTTGATGTGAAGATAGATGGCAACCATTGGAGGCTTCTGAGGAGTGGAGAGAGATGTGCAGAATAAATTCTAGGTAAAATGGTCTGGGCAGCAGATGAAATATGGACTGAGAAAGGGAGAGGCTGGAAGCAGGGAGGTCAGCAAGGAAGCTGATACAGAAGTTGAGTTGGAATATGGATGATTCCACCATTAGCCTGTGTGCTTAGATTGCTTTCTTGCTCTTAGATTGGGCTTAGTTGCTTCTTCATTCATCCTCCCACCCATCCCCACAGTACATGTGTATATATCTGTATATAACTGTCATTTATTTATCTATTTATTTATATTTGTCAGTCTCCCCTTCTAGAGTCTGTGCTCATGGGCAGGAATATATCTATTTGTGGCTATATTGTACTCTCCCAAGAGCTTAGTACAGTGCTTTGCACACAATATGTGCTCAATAAGTACAATCGAATGAATGAGTGAATGAATTAGATTGGTACCTGTGCCTGCCTCCTCCTCATAATAATAATGATGGTATTGGTTCAACACTTACTGTGTGCCAAGCAATGTTCTAAGCACTGGGGTAGATACAAGTTGATAATAATAATGATGGCATTTGTTAAGCTCTTACTATGTGCCGAGTACTGTTCTAGGTAATCAGATTGACCCACGTGGGGCTCACAGTCTTAATTCCCATTTTACAGATGAGGGAACTGAGGCACAGAGAAGTGAAGTGACTTGCCCAAAGTCACACAGCTGACAAGTGGCAGAGTCAGGATTAGAACCCATGACCTCTGACTCCCAAGCCCAGGCTCTTTCCACTAAGCCACACTGGTTGTCACACGTGGGGCTGACAGACCTAATCCCCATTTTACAGATGAGGAAACTGAGGCACAGAGAAGTGAAGTGACTTGCCCAAAGTCACACAGCTGATAAGTGGCAGAGCCGGGATTAGAACCCAAGCCCTCTGACTCCCAAGCCTGGGCTCTTTCCACTGAGCCACGCTGCTTCTTCTGAGGAGCTTAGAGTCCTCTCAAAGGGCTACCACTCCATAAGGTGGCAGGTGGCTCTGTGTCATCTTGCATCTGCTAATTCTGAGGGATTGGACTCCCCTAAGCATTTAGACTAGTACTCTGAACATAGTAAGCACTCAGTACATACCATCGATTGATTGTACTTGTACTTGTACTTCCCAAGCGCTTAGTACAGTGCTCTGCACACAGTAAGCGTTCAATAAATATGATTGATTGATTGATTGATTGATTATGACTTGGTTTAGGGGGATATATAGGAAGAAGCCTGGAAATCTATGATTGGATTAATTCCAAAATATTCCCTTCAAAGCCCTACTGAGAGCTCACCTCCTCCAGGAGACTTTCCCAGACTGAGCCCCCTCCTTCCTCCCGCTTCCTCCCCCTCCCCATCCCCCCCGCCATAGCTCCTTCCCCTGCCCACAGCACCTGTATATATGTATATATGTTAGTATGTATTTATTACTCTATTTTATTTGTACATATTTATTCTATTTATTTGATTTTGTTAATATGTTTTGTTTTGTTCTCTGTCTCCCCTTCTAGACTGTGAGCCCCCTGTTGGGTAGGGACCGTCTCTATATGTTGCCAACTTGCACTTCCCAAGCGCTTAGTACAGTGCTTTGCACACAGTAAGTGCTCAATTAATACGATTGAATGAATGTATGAATGATTGGCTAATTGACTGAGGCCCCTCCATCCCAGACTGAGCCCCCTCCTTCCTCTTCCCCTCCTCCCCCTCACTCCCCCCTGCCTTACCTCCTTCTCCTCCCCACAGCACCTGTATATATGTAAATATGTTTGTATGTATTTATTACTCTATTTTATTTGTACATGTTTATTCTATTTATTTTATTTTGCTAATATGTTTTGTTTTGTTCTCTGTCTCCCCCTTCTAGACTGTGAGCCCACTGTTGGGTAGGGACCGTCTCTATATGTTGCCAACTTGTACTTCCCAAGCACTTAGTACAGTGCTCTGCACACAGTAAGCGTTCAATAAATACGATTGATTGATTATTAATTTACAGTGAGCACATCCTCTGAGAAAGCTGTCCGGAATAGTGGATAGAGCACGGGCCTGTAGGTCAGAAGGTCATGAGTTCTAATCTCGGTTCTGCCACTTGTCTGCTGTGTGACCTTGGGCAAGGCACTTCGCTTCTCTAAGCCTCAGTTACCTCACCTGTAAAATTGGGATTGAGATGGTGAGTCCCATGTGGGAAGGGGACTGTGTCCAATCTGATTTGCTAGTTTCCATTTCAGCACTTAATACAGTACTTGGCATGTAGTAAGCACTGAGCCAATACCATAATTATTATTATTATTATTATCATCTGCCAGTCCTATGGTACACTCTGATAAAATCTGACACAGACCATGTGGCTAGGAAGTGCCTGAGACTGAGAACACTGCATCTGAGCTCCATAAAGGATTGTTGTATCTGTTACCACAAACCCCAGTCCCCTTGGAGGACAGAGAATTAATTAATTAATGATGGTAATTGTTAAGTGCTTCCTATGCATGAAGCACTGTTCTAAGTGGTGGGGGGATACGAGGTGATCAGCCTGTCCCACGTGGGGCTCAGAGTCTTAATCCCCATTTTCCAGATGAGGTAACTGAGGCACAGAGAAGTTAAGTGAGAAGCAGCATGGTTCAGTGGAAAGAGCACAGGCTTTGGAGTCAGAGGTCATGGGTTCAAATCCCTGCTCCGCCAATTGTCAGCTTTGTGACTTCAGGAAAGTCACTTAACTTCTCTGTGCCACAGATACCTCATCTGGAAAATGGAGATTAAGACCGTGAGTCCCCTGTAGGACAACCTGATCACCTTGTAACCTCCCCAGCTCTTAGAACAGTGCTTTGCACATAGTAAGCACTTAATAAATGCCATCATTGTTATTAAGTGGCTTGTCTAAGGTCACACAGCTGACAAGTGGTGGAGCCGGGATTCGAACCCATGACTTCTGACTCCAAAGCCCGTGCTCTTTCCACTGAACCACACTGCTTTTCTAAGAGGGAGAAGAGGGACAGGGAGGCTCCAGGGGTGTAGGGCCAACTCCACCCCACTGGAGGACAGAAGGAAGGGAAAGGGGCTCTGGGAGTGTTGTACCGCTGCTGATGCTGTTGCTCCTCAGACAGAGGGGATGAAGAGGGATGCTCCTGGTCTGCTGCCATTTCTGTTCCTCAGAGAACAGAAGGGATGTAGAGGGAGACTCCGGATATCAGTTGCTATTGCCGCTCCTCAGAGGACAGAGATGTAGAGGAAGGTTTTTGGATGTCTGCTGCCGTCGCCACTCCTCAGAGGATGGAGAAAATGTAGAGGAAGGCTTCTGGTCCACTGCCACTGCTCCCTACTCTTAGGACAGAGGGGATTTAGAGGGAGGTTTGGGTGTCTACTGCTATTGCTGCTGCTCAGAGAACAGAGGAGAGGTAGAGGGAGGCTATGTATATCTGTTAAATATGTACAAACATATATACATATATACAGGTGCTGTGGGGAAGGGAAGGAGGTAAGATGGGGGGATGGAGAGGGGGACGAGGGGGAGAGGAAGGAAGGGGCTCAGTCTGGGAAGGCCTCCTGGAGGAGGTGAGCTCTCAGTAGGGCCTTGAAGGGAGGAAGAGAGCTAGCTTGGCGGATGGGCAGAGGGAGAGCATTCCAGGCCCGGGGAATGACGTGGGCCGGGGGTCAACGACGGGACAGGCGAGAACAAGGCACAGTGAGGAGGTTAACGGCAGAGGAGCGGAGGGTGTGGGCTGGGCTGGAGAAGGAGAGAAGGGAGGTGAGGTAGGAGGGGGCGAGGTGATGGACAGCCTTGAAGCCGAGGGTGAGGAGTGTCTGCCTGATGCGCAGATTGATTGGTAGCCACTGGAGATTTTTGAGGAGGGGAGTAACATGCCCAGAGCATTTCTGGACAAAGACAATCTGGGCAGCAGCATGAAGTATGGATTGAAGTGGGGAGAGACACGAGGATGGGACTTCCTCACTTCCTCCAGGAGGCCTTCCCAGACTGAGCCACTTCCTTCCTCTCCCCCTCGTCCCCCTCTCCATCCCCCACATCTTACCTCCTTCCGTTCCCCACAGCACCTGTATATATGTATATATGTTTGTACATATTTATTACTCTATTTATTTATTTTACTTGTACATATCTATTCTATTTATTTTATTTTGTTAGTATGTTTGGTTTTGTTCTCTGTCTCCCCCTTTTAGACTGTGAGCCCACTGTTGGGTAGGGACTGTCTCTATATGTTGCCAACTTGTACTTCCCAAGCACTTAGTACAGTGCTCTGCACACAGTAAGTGCTCAATAAATACGATTGATTGATTGATTGATCTGTTGCTATTGCCACTCCTCAGAGGATGGAGGAGACCTCCCTCGGGTCTGGGTGTGTGCTGCTATTTTTTTAATGGAATTTATTAAGTGCTTAATATGTGCAAAGCACTGTTCTAAGCACTGGGAAGGTTACAAGGAGATCAGGTTGTCCCACGGGGGTCTCACAGTCTTAATCCCCATTTTACAGATGAGGTAATAATATTATTATTATTATTATCATTATTATTATTATTAATCCCCATTTTACAGATAAGGTAACTGAGGCCCAGAGAAGTTAAGTGACTTGACCAAAGTCACACAGCTGATAGGTGGTAGGGGCAGGATTAGAACCCATGTCCTCTGAACCAAGCCCGTGCTCTTTCCACTAAGCCACACTGATTCTCTATTTACCGTTGTTATTATAGCTATATAGTACTCTCCCAAGCACTTAGTACTGTGCTCTGCACACAGCACGCACTCAATAAGTACAATTGAATGAATGTGTGAATGAATGAGCAATGGAACAGGTGGCCGAAGAGCCACAGCCACTGCCTGTGCATGCAGCCCTATAATGTGTAGTCCTTCATCTCTTGACTGGCCTTCTGGCTTCCCTCAGGAATGTATTCCCGACTCTTTCTCCCAGCCAAAGGCCTAGGTTTACCTCACAAACTATCTCACTATCTGGTGGATCAACAGGTTTCTTGTTCCCTTGGAGAGTTTGGTCTGGAGCGTGGGATGGGGACTGGGTTGGAAAACCCTTTCTTCTGTAGCCAGGATAAATTTGAATTGAGAAAGGACTGTGTAGTTGCAATAATGTAGGTGGAGATGACATTCCTAGTGCAGTCTGCACTCTGGCCTCTGCTTACTTTCTCCTATTTAACAAAATAGCTAAATAACAATTTATTTAGCTAAATAACAATTGCAATGGCTTTTAAGCACTTAGTATATGGCAAACACTGTACTGTTTAGATATAAGATAGATATAATTTAGATATAAATTAATCAGAGCTCACACCGGTCTCAGAGTCCTAATAATAATAATAATGATGGCGTTTATTAAGCGCTTACTATGTGCAAAGCACTGTTCTAAGCGCTGGGGACATTACAAGGTGATCAGGTTGTCCCACGGGGGGCTCACAGTCTTCATCTCCATTTTACAGATGAGGTAACTGAGGCACAGAGAAGTTAAGTGACTTGCCCAAAGTCACACAGCTGACAATTGGTGGTGGGAAAACAGTTTCTGAATCACCATTTTGCGGGTGAGGGAACTGAGGTACAGAGAAGTTAAGTGGCTTGCCCAAGGTAAGTAAGTAGTAAATAAGTAATAGAGCTGAGATTGGAACAATCCCCTTCATCTCTGACCTGCCCAACATCCCACCCAAACCAAAGGCTGATATGTCCTCAGTCGCTCAAAAGTGATCTTAGCTTGTGGGGTGAATGTGCTGATTCCTTCTTTTTCAGTGCAATTTTTATTCGTCATCTTGCTCCATCCACACATTGTTAATTAAACCAGAAGGGCCTGCTTACACCTTTCACCTCAGCTATTTTTTTCCCATCTTGGCTCAGCTGGTATTTGCAGTATTTGATTTGCGAATCCAAAATCATCCATCTCTTGTTCTTTCCTACAGGCTCAAATTATGTGTTTGAAAGAAAACAATAAATCATTCCCTCTTTTTTTAAAAAAAACAAAAACTCATAGAGGAGCAGATAGATTCTGGAAAACATCAACACCAGCCAGAAGAAAAATATCTAAATGTGAATGACAAAAAACAGAGCAAGTGTGGGACTTTTTGTGCTTGAGATAATAATAATAATTGTATTTGTTAAGCACTTACTATGTGCCAAGCAATGTTCTAAGCCCTGGGGTAAGCACAAGGTAATCAGATTGTCCCACGTGGGGCTCGCAGTCTCAATCCCTATTTTACACATGAGGTAACTGAGGCACAGAGAAGTGAAGAGACTTGTCCAAGATCACACAGCAGACAAGTGGAGGAACCAGGATTAGAACCCTGGACCTCTGACTCTCAAGCCCATGCTCTTGCCACTAGGCCATGTTGCTCCTCTGATAAGACGTTGGTGGCTACAGGCATTAGCTTGTGAACATTATTGCAGCCAATGGGCCATGAGAACTAACTTGTCTTAAATCCACTGCAGGCAGACTAGTTTATAATCTCAAATTCATCAATATTTGCATTACCATGGGTCAAGAATGGGACTCTTTGCAGTTAGACCGTTCCCTAAACTTTGCCAACTGACAATACTGATGCTCTAAATCATGTAAAAATGTTTAACTCTGAGATTCAGTGTGTTTAAATCATTATTATTAAGCACTTACTATGTGCCAAGCACTGTACTTAACAGTGGGGTAGATACAAGCCAATAAGATTGGACACGGTCCCTCTCCCACCCAGGATTAAAAGTCTTAAGTAAGAGAAAGAACGGGTGTGGAATACCCAAAGCACTTGGTAACTCACCCCATACCCATCTCCTTGTACTCTGCTGCTTCCCATATTTATAATGTATTGTTATGTTTGTCTTCCCCAATAAATTCTCCTTGAGGGCAGGGATCATGTCTGCCAACTCTATCGTATTTCACCCTCCCAAGTGCTTAGTACAATGCGCCGCACACGTAAGCCCTCAATAAATACCACCAATTGATTTTACAGGTGAAACCGAGACTCAGAAAAGTTAAGCGACTTGTCTAAAGTGTCACAGCAGGCAAGTGGCATCGTGAGGATTAGAACCCAGAGCTCTCGATTCCCTGGCTCATGCTCTTTCCACCAGGTTATATTGTTTATCCTTTTTTTTGGAGGGGGTGGTTAGGGAGGAAGTGGAATTCAACAGAGTGCTGCCCAAACACCAACTTGAATACCTTTTCACTCTGCCATTTTGTGGGATTGCCCTTTGACACTACATTAGCTCAGCTTTCTGTCCCACTGATGTTAAAACCTATGATTACAGGGAACAAGAGGTCATTGCTGGTAATAATAATAATAAATAATAATAATAATAAAGGCATTTATTAAACTGAAGCACAGAGAATAATAATAATAATAATAATAATAATAATAATAATAATGATAGCATTTATTAAGCGCTTACTATGTGCAAAGCACTGTTTTAAGCACTGGGGAGGTTACAAGGTGATCAGGTTGTCCCACGTGGGGCTCACAGTCTTAATCCCCACTTTACAGATGAGGTAACTGAGGCACAGAGAAGTTAAGTGACTTGCCCAAAGTCACACAGCTGACAAGTGGCGGAGCAAAGATTTGAACCCATGATCTCTGACTCCAAAGCCTGTGCTCTTTCCACTGAGCCACGCTGCTTCCCCTTCACCAGGGTAATGTCAAACACCAAGCCAGCATTAGCGAGGCTTTTCTGGACTGCCAAATACTAGACTGGATTTAAGAGCAGAAGCAATGTGGCACAGTAGCTAGAACCTTATTGGGGAAGTGGTGTGGCTCAATGGAAAGAGTGTGGGCTTGGGAGTCAGAGGTCTTGGGTTCGAATCCCAGCTCAGCCACTTGTCAGCTGTGTGACTTGGGCAAGCCACTTAACTTCTCTGTGCCTCAGTTAGCTCATCTGTAAAATAGGAATTAAGACTGTGAGCCCCACATGGGACAACCTGATCACCTTGTATCCCCCCCAGTGCTTAGAACAGTGCTTGGCACATAGTAAGCACTTAACAAATACCATCATTATTATTATTATTAATGTGTGCCTGGGAGTCAGAAGGACCTGGGTTCTAATTCTATCTCTGCCAACAGTCTACTGTGTGACCTTGGGCAAGTCACTTCACTTTTCTGTGCCTCAGTTCCCTCATCTGTAAAATGGGGATTAAGACTGGGAGTTCCATGTGGGACACGTACTGTGTCCAACCTCATTACCTTGTATCTACCCCAACACTTAGAACAGTGTCTGACACATAGTAAGTGTTTAAAAAATACCATGAAAATAAAAAGAGCCTGTCCTGGGAACCCTAAAGATAGGCTGCTCAGCTGATGTAGAAGCTGCCTGCTGAACAAGATGCCATATTTTCCCCCTTTGTAACTTGACTTTGGACTGAGTTCTTGAAGCTGTGTTCTACATTAGCTCTAAGAAATTGTTAATGATGATGATAGCATTTATTAAGTGCTTACTATCCACAAAACACTGGACTAAGTATTCTGGTATGCATTCATTCAATCATATATATTGAGCACTTATGGTGTGCAAAGCACTGTACTAAATGCTTGGGATAGTATAGTACAACAATGAGCAGGCACAGACTCTGCCCATAACGAGTTTAAAATCTAGACTGGGAGAGACTGACGTTAATATAAATAAATAAATTACATATATAATAATAATAATAATGTTGGTATTTGTTAAGCGCTTACTATGTGCAAAGCACTGTTCTAAGCGCTGGGGAGGATACAAGGGGATCAGGTTGTCCCACGTGGGGCTCACATTTTTAATCCCCATTTTCCAGATGAGGTAACTGAGGCTCAGAGAAGTTAAGTGACTTGCCGAAGGTCACACAGCAGACATGTGGGGGAGCTGGGATTCGAACCCATGACCTCTGACTCCAAAGCCCGTGCTCTTTCCATTGAGCCACACTGCTTCTTATATATGTGCATAAGTGCTGTTAAGCTGGGATAGAGGAGTAAAGGGAGCAACTCGGGGTGATGTGGAAGGGAGTGGAGATGAGGAAAGGAAGGTTTAGTCAAGTAAGGCATCTTGGAGGAATGTGCCTTCATTAAGGCTTTGAGCAGGGGCAGGGGGGTGGGCGGAGGAGAGTAATTGTCTTTCGGATATGAGGAGGGAGGGCATTCCAGCCAGTGGCAGGATGTGGGGGAGGAGTCGGTGGTGAGATAGACATAAAATAATCAGACTGGATAATCCCTGTCACACACAGGGCTTATAGTGCAAAAATTCTGTCCTTGTTTCTAAAAACTCACTAGGCTCTCGGGGAGAAGTCAGGATGAGCTATTTTTCTCAGCCCATTTCCCTCTTCCAAAAAGATTGAGAAAGATACATTTGAGTGGATAAGTGCCATAAGGGGATAGACTGTCTAAATGTTATGAAAATAGTGAGTTCTTGGTATCCTAAATTAGCAAATGTATAATAAAAAAGTGATCGCATTAATAATGTAATAGTAATAATAGCAATGGCATTTAAGCGCTTACTATGTGCCAAGTACTGTTCTAAGTGCTGAGGTAGATACAAGATAATCAGGTTGTCCCACATGGTGCTCAGTCTTAATCCCCATTTTACAAATGAGGTAACTGAGGCACAGAGAAGTTAAGTGGCTTGCCCAAGGTCACAGAGCAGACAAGTGGTGGAGACATGATTAGAACCCACGTTCTCTGACTCTCAAGCACATGCTCTTTCCACTAAGCAGCGCTGGTATGTGTCAAGCACTTACTACGCGTCAAGCACTGCACTAATCACTGGGAAAGATACAAGATACGATCCCTGCTCCTCAGCAGGCTCACAGTCTTAGTAGGAGGGAGCAGGTATTCAATTCCAGTTTTACAGATGAGTTAACTGAGGCATAGAGAAATAATAATAATAATATTTTAATAATAATAAAATAAGTGACTTGCCTAAGATCACACGGCAAGCAAGTGGCAGAGAACCAAGGTCCTTTAACTTCCAGGCCTGTGCTCTTTCTGCCAGATCAGAACCAACTCTGTTATAGTGCACTACCTCAAACGTTTAGTACAGTGCTCTGCACACAATAAGCACTCAGTAAATGCGATGAGATGATTGAAGGTCCCTTGGTTTGCATCTCTTTGTTGTTTGGGCCTTGGGAATATAACAAGGCATTTTGTTCTCCTTTAGCCTTTGGTGGTTCTCTTTTGTTGTGGAAATTGAGGTCCTATAACTCCTCTTCAAATTTTGAGACACATTTTGGATAGAGACATTGGGATTTTGCATTGAAATGCTCTGTCCACCCAATATTACATGTGAAAAACCCATTAGTCAGTGAGAGCCAATGGCTCAGGGGGAGAAACAGAAATCAATCTTCAGACTCTTGGAATGAAAGAAGGAAAATGAATCCTATTCCAAACATAACACAAAAAAATTTCCTAGCCAACCTCCAACTGCTGTTCTACAAATAGAGGCAGGTCTGATTTGCTGACAAATGGCTACCAGAACCAAGTGGAACTGTGTCTTCTCACATTTTATCATCCCCTGTCAAATGTGAGATTACTCTCTCAATTTGCAACACACTTTTTAGGAGATGGGGAAAAGTGGAATAAAATGCAGGAATAACAGCACAACAGAGATTGTTTCTAAAGACATGTCTTCACCGTCATAGTAATTGTACTTCTCAAGCACTTAGTACAGTGCTCTGCACACAGTAAGTGCTCAATAAATGCGGTTGAATGAATGAATGAAATATGGTGCATTTATTAATTACCTGAGGACTTATGAAGAGCCAGTTGGTAGTCAAAGCCAATTTTATTCATGACATCTATCCTAAAGAAGTTTATGACCTAATAAGTTTGACCCTTGAAAAACACAATGAGTTAAAACTACAAAATTTTACTGGCAATGCTGTTTTTTTCTTGGGTTTATGCAGCTGGAATGTTTAGAGAGGTAAGTGGTTACCAAGCAAGACTCATTTAGGTACCAAGTACAATGAGAGATGTCATGAACATGAATGTGAATCTTTTCTTACATTTGGAAAGACTTTAAGATTTTTCTTATCAAGAGTCTATTGGGAAGGGCAGGAAGAGTTAAGTGGCTGCTCTGAAATGGCAAAAATGGCATGGCATCTTGCAGAACCAAACAATCAAGCTATTTTATTTATTTATTGCAGGCAGAGCACCGTACTAAGTGCTTGGGAGACTACAGTATAACAGTGTTTGTAGACAAGAAATACAAGAAAACCATTAGCAAAAAAATATAATTGAAGGAGTATGTAGAATTACCCTCCAGGTTTTATTAACATCATCAATAGTACCATCATCATCATCATCACTCACTTCAAGCACTATTCCAAGTACTGAAGAACATGCAATAGAATCAATCATATGCACTACTACTAGTAATAACAATAATAATGATAATGGTATTTGTTAAGCCCTTAGTACGTGCCAAGCATTCCTTAGATTGTATTTATTGAGTACTTACTGTGTGCAGAGCATGTTGCTTCCCAATCTCGCACCCTGTTTCCCAACCCCCAGAGTCTCCCAACGCTCACTGTATGAGATCTATGTCCACTCCCTCTCTGTAGTCCTAGGACTTCACTTTCGAACAGTCCTTCTCAGCTGCAGCTGGGGAACCTCTTTGGGCAATTGAAAATTGCATCAGTAGCTTGCTGCTGCCATCATCCCTGACTTAGATTTCATCCTTCCACATGGCATGTGAAGCATTTGCAGTTCAGCTAATTGGACCTGAACAATAATAATAATGATGGCATTTGTTAAGGGCTTACTATGTGCAAAGCACTGCTCTAAGTGGAGGGGGAGATACAAGGTAATTAGGTTGTCCTACGTGGGGCTCACAGTCTTATTCCCCATTTTACAGATGAGGCAACTGAAGCACAGAGAAGTGAAGTGACTGGCCCAAAGTCACACACCTGACAAGTCATGCAACTGGGATTAGAACCCACGACCTCTGACTCCCAAGCCTGTGATTTTTCCACTGAGCCACGCTGCTTCTCTGAACACTTACTGACCATTTATTGAACCCTTACTCTGTGTATACTACAGTACTATATACTTGGGAGAGTACACTATAAAAGAGTTGGTAGACATATTCCAATTGAAATGGCAAGCCAAAATCCCTGCCCTTGGAGAGTTTGCACTCCAAAGGGGAGACAGGTGAAAATAAATTTTTATTCATATCTATATACATATGTAAGGTGAGAGAGTACACTATAACAGAGTGTGTAGACATGTTCCAAAAGAAATGGCAAGCCAAAATCCCTGCCCTTGGTGAGTTTGCACTCCCAAGGGGAGACAGGTGAAAATAAATTTTTATTCATATCTATATACATATGTAAGGTGAATAAAAGTGTTAGGTAATATAGTCACGTGATTAAAGGCAAAACTAAGTCATAAAATAGATATGTGAATTTCACTATCAGTTGTGTCCTCAAATATGAAGAACTTACCAACCACTCTGCATTCATGTGTTTTGCTGTTATGGCAAGACTAAGAAGGTAGGGATTAGAAAGAGGTGTTTTTTTAGGAAACTTGAAGGAGGAGAGCAACGTGGTTTGGCAAAGCCAAGGTGGGAGGGATGAAGGGAGAGAGTTCTGTGTACAAGAGTGTTTTCTTGGGGAAGTCATTGGAGGATTTTAGGAAAGGAGTGATATATTCTAAAAGTCATTTTCAAGAGATGATGCATGCATCTGGATGCAGGCAGGAGAGAAAAATAATAATAATGATAATTATGGTATTTAAGCACTTACTATCTTTCAAGCATTGTACTAAGCACTGGGATAGACACAGATAATCACACCCCACATGGGGTTCACAGTCTAAGTAGTAGGGAAAGCCCTTCTGTGGGTAGGGATTACCTCTATTTTTTGCTGTCTTGTACTTCCCAAGCTCTTAGTAATAATAATAATAATGATGGCATTTGTTAAGTGCTTACTATGTGCAAAGCATGGTTCTAAGCGCTGGGAGCTACAAGGTGATCAAGTTGTCCCACGCGGGGTTCTCAGTATTCATCCCCATTTTACAGATGAGGGAACTGAGGCTCAGGGAAGTTAAACGACTTGCCCAAGGTCACACAGCAGACACTGGTGGAGCCGGGATTAGAACCCTTGACCTCTGACTCCCAAGCCTAGGCTCTTTCCACTGAGCCACGCTGCTTCTCCACAGTACAGTACAGTACTCTGCACACAGTAAGTGCTCAATAAATACGATTGAATGAATGCATCCTCATTTTGCAGATGAGGGAACTGAGGCACAGAAAAGTTAATAATGGTAATAATTATAATAATACTGGTATTTGTTAAGTGCTTACTATGTGCCGAGCACTGTTCTAAGCGCTGGGGTAAATACAGGGTAATCAGGGTTGTCCCATGTGGGGCTCACAGTCTCAATCCCCATTTTACAGATTAGGTAACTGAGGCACTGAGAAATTAAGTGACTTTCCCAAAGTCACACAGCTGACAAGTGGCGGAGGTGGGATGAGAACCCATGACCTCTCTGACCTCTGTCTTCTAAGCCCAGGCTCTTTCTACTGAGCAATGCTGCTTCTCTAAATCATGTTAAGTGACTTGCCCAAGGTCATCTAGCAGGTAAGTGGTGGAGCTGGGTTAGAACACAGGTCCCCTGACTACCAATCAATCAATCAATCAATCGTATTTATTGAGCACTTACTGTGTGCAGAGCATTGTACTAAGAGCTTGGGAAGTACAAGTTGGCAACATATAGAGACAGTCCCTACCCAACAGTGGGCTCACAGTCTACCAGGCAGTGCTCTTTCCACTAGGCCACACTGCATCCCTATGCTGAGCATATATGGTGATAATATATGTGTATATGTTTGTACATATTTATTACTCTTTATTTGTTTTACTTGTACATATCTATTCTATTTATTTTATTTTGTTAGTATGTTTGGTTTTGTTCTCTGTCTCCCCCTTTTAGACTGTGAGCCCACTGTTGGGTAGGAACTGTCTCTATATGTTGCCAACTTGTACTTCCCAAGCGCTTAGTACAGTGCTCTGCACGCAGTAAGCGCTCAATAAATATGATTGTTGATGATGATGATGATCTGAGTGTATCAGTACCTGACAGATTCGTTTTGAATCATGTGTCTGAAATGATTGCCACTGTGCAACCCAAAATGCTACTGACATTTCCATTCCTCTCTCTGGTGTTATGGTTTTTTGGAAACCTCTTTTTTACTCTCCTTAGATAGTTACACCACATCTGATTCAGGTATCCCAAACTGATCTGTCTTCTGCTGCCCTCTCCAAATTGAATACAATGATGCTACGTTAATTGATGTTTTAGTTAAACGTTTCTTCTGCTCTCTTTATAAAGTGTTTCCACTTCAGCTAACTCTACAGCAGCTTAGTGATCCATTTATTCAATTGTATTTATTGAGTGTTTACTGTGTGCAGAGCATTGTACTAAGCGCTTCATCCAGCTGTGTCCATTCCCCTCACATGATCTTCCCAATGAAGGTGTGGTGCCGATTTTTTTTTTCCAAGCGTTTAGTACAATGCTCTGCACACAGTAAGTGCTCAGGAAATACGATTGAATGAATGAATGAATGGTGCAATGAGAAGTGTTCAGATCACTGGTAGTCTGGCTCTGTTTCAAACCTCCTGGCTTAGGGTCCAGCCTTGCCAAATGAAAATTAAGACTGTGAGCCTGATGGGCAACAGGGACTGTGTCCAACAAGATGAGCTTGTAATTGCCCCATTGCTTAGAACGGTGCTACCGCAGGGATTAGCAAAGTTACTGGCACATAGTAAGTACTTAACTAATTCCACAAAAAAAGAAAAAAAGTTGAGGACTGCTCAGCAGTATAACAAATTCCACCAGAAACTTTCTGTCTAAAAGTGAAAGATAGCTTCATGAAGACAAACAACTGGTGTTTTGAGAGAACATCTGATCCTTATTGGAATAAACTTACATTAGACCATCCAACATGGTGACAACAAAGCCAAAGGGTATCTCATTCCCACAGTGATTGTATTTAGTGACAGACTATTTGCTGCTTAACTATGGAGTCAACAAGCATTATAGCAGAACAACTGTAAACTTAGTAAAACAAGCAGAACATTCCTTATGGTTCCATGAAAAACAGGCTGTTAACCAAATTTACAATTCTTCCAGTGCTTGTGTGAATTATAGAGCAATGCTACTGTCAGTCTCAGTTTTATAGGGAGCATTTTTCTCTCTACACATTCTTCATTGTTCATTAATACAGTGTTCACGTCTGAGCTTTCGGCCATTTACTGCAACACTGCACTTGGATTTTATGGATTTTTTCAGTGGCATAGCAAAGTAAGGACTGCGTTAAGGTCCTCCTGCATAACCGATGCACGCGTAACTTCTTGATGATGATTCAAGTGAAGATAGCAATGGAACATACGTGCATTTATGGAGGGATCCCTCTTCTTAACACTTTTCTTTTATCCCTCTCTCAGGGGAGTCCCACTAAATATTGATGCTTCTCACTTTGCGATAACAGTTTTGCACAACGTTTACCTTTGATCAAGCACATCCTCTCCCCCTCAGTCGGGAGTACTTTGATTTGAATAGAAAAATTAAGGCAAATTCCAAAAGCTGTTTGAGAGAGTGTTAGTTTGTCACATGCAAAGAGAGAGGGATTCCAGCCCAGAGAGGGGATGAAGGCAAGGGGTCAGTGATGAGTTCGATGCGATCGAAGTAGAATGAGTAGTTGGCATTTGAATCAGTGGGCTGGATTGAAGTAGCAACTCCAGTGAGGTAAGAGAGAAGGGGAAAAGCCAAGTACTTCAAAGCCGATGGTAAGGAGTTTATGTTTGATGCGGAGGTGGATGGACAACCGTTAGAAGCTCTTGAGGAGTGGGGAAACACCAACTGAATGTTTTTGTAGAAAAGTGATCTGGGCAGCAGAGTGAAGTATGGACTGGAGTGGGGAGAGACAGGAGCTTGAAAGGTCAGCAAGGAGGCTGATACAGTAATCAAGGAGGGGTAGGATATGTGCTTGGATTAATAATAATAATAGCATTTATTAAGCGCTTACTATGTGCAAAGCACTGTTCTAAGCGCTAGGGAGGTTACAAGGTGATCAGGTTGTCCCACGGGGGGCTCACAGTCTTCATCCCCATTTTACAGATGAGGTAACTGAGGCCCACAGAAGTGAAGTGACTTGCCCAAAATCACACAGCTGACAAGTGGTGGAGCCGGGATTTGAACCCACGACCTCTGACTCCAAAGCTCGGGCTCTTTCCACTGAGCCATGCTGCTTCTCCAATGTGGTAGCTGTTTGGATGGAGAGAAAAGGGTGGATCTTAGCAATGTCGTGAAGGTTGAACCTATGAGATTTAGTGATAGATTGAATATGTGGGTTGAATGAGAGAGGAGTCAAGGATAATGCCAAGGTTACAGGCTTGAGAGACAGGAAGGATGGTGATGCCACCTACAGTGATGGGAAGGACAAAGTTTGGGAGGGAAGAGAAGGAGTTCTGTTTTTGACCTAAGTTTGAGGTGACAGGAGTACATCCTAGTAGAGATGTCTTGAAGGTAGGAAGAGATGTGAAACTGCAGAAAGGGAGAGAGATCAGGGCTGGAGTTGTAGATTTGGGAATTGTCTGCATAGAGATGGTAGTTGAAGCTATGTGAGTGAATGAGTTCTCCAAGGGAGTTGGTAGAGATGGAGAATAGAAGCGGAGCCGGAACTGAACCTTGAGAAGCCCCCACATTTAGGGGATGGGAGGAAGAGGGGGAGCCCACAAAGACACTGAGAATGAGTCTCCAGAGAGAGAAGAGGAGATTCCCAATCTCACCAGCCCGTAACATTGGCATCATCCCCGTCTCATCTCTCTTATTCAACACACATACTCAATTGGTCTCCAAATCCCTTCGGTTCTGCTCTCACATCATCGCTACAATCCTCCCTTTCCTCTTCATTCAAATTAATGCTATATTGACCCAAGTACTTATCCTGTCCCATCTTAACTACCATATCAGTCTCCTTACTGACCTCCCTGATTCCTGTCTCTCCCCATTCCAGTCTTTACTTCACTCTGCTTCCCTGATCATTTTTCCTAAAAAATTTCAGTCCACATCTCTCCACTTCTCAGGAACCTCCAGTGGTTCCCCATCCATCTATGCATCAAACAATAAGCTTTAAAGTACTCAATCAACACATCCCCTTCTTCCTTACCTCACTGATTTCCTACTCAACCCAACTTGCACACTTCATTCCTCTGACACCAGCTTGCTCACTGTGCCTTGATCTCATCTATCTGGCCACTGATCCCATTTCCACATCCTCCCCCCGATTGTTCTGTACTTCTTCCACCTATACATACAACAGACCATTGCTCTTCCCACATCTAAGGTACTATTAAAATTACATCTCCTCCAAGAAGTCTTTCCTTATTAAGCCTTCTTTTCCCCTACTCCCTCTCCCTTTTGCTTTACCTACACACTTAGATCTGAACCACTTAAACAATTAATATTCACTCGACCCTCAGGCCAACAGCATTTACATTTATCCAAAAATTACGTATCCATATTAATGTCTGTCTCCTCCTGTTAGATTGAAAGCTCCATAGGGGTATTCATTTATTCATTCAATCATCTTTATTGAGTGCTTACTGTGTGCAAAACACTGTACTAAGTGCATGGGAAAGTATAATGCAACAATAAACAGTCACAGTCCTTGACCACAATAAGCTCACAGACTAGAGTGGGGGAGACAGAAATCAAAACAAATAAATAAAATTGCAGATATGTACATAAGTACTTTGGGTCTGGGAGGGGGGAAGAGTACAGGGATACATAAAATTACAGATATGTACGTAAGTGCTTTGGGGCTGGGAGGGGGAAAGAGCAAAGGGAGCAAATTAGGGTGATGCAGAAGGGAGTGGGAGATGAAGACAAGTGGGGTTTAGCCTAGGGAGTCCTCTTGGAAGAGGCGGGCCTTCAATAAGGCTTTGAAGTGGGGTTGTCTGTCAGATTAGAGGAGGGAGGGCTATCCAGGCCAGAGGCAGGACATGGGCTAGGGATCAGTGGTGAGACAGGTGAGATCAAGGCACAGTGAGAAGGCTAGCACTTGAGGAGCGAAGTGTACGGCTTGAGTTGTAGAAGGAGAGACGTGAGGTGAGGTAGGAGAGGGCAAGGAGATGGAGTGCTTTAAAGCCAAAGGAGAAGAGTTTTTGTTTGATATGGAGGTGGATGGGCAACCAACACTGGAGTTTTTTAAGGAGCTGGATGACATGTCCAGAACTTTTTTGTAGAAAAATGATCCGGGCGGCAGCAAGGAGGCTGATGCAGGATAGGATGAGTGATTGTATTGCCATGGTAGTAGTATGGATGGAAAGGAAAGGGTGGATTTTAGCACTGTTGTGAAGATGTGCCCGACAGTATTTGGTGATGTATTCAATATTTGGGTAGAATGAGAGGATTCAAGGACTTAAAGTCGTGGGAGCAAATTAGTTTTCCAAGGGAATGAGTGTAAATGGAGAATATAAGGGGACCCAAAACAGAACTTTGAGGGGCCCCCACATTTAGGAGGTGGGAGGAAGAGGAGACTGAGAATGAACAGCTATAGAGATAAGAGGAGAACCAAGAGAGGACAGACAGGGAACAGTCAATCAACTCTGTTGTACTGTACTCCCCAAAGTGCTTAGTTTGGTGCTCTATACACAGTGATCACTCAATAAATATCAATGATTGTTATGAGAGAGAGCAGGCATTGAATCCCCATTTTGCAGATATGGAAGCTGAAGCAAACTGAAGTTAAGTGACTTGTCCAAGGTCATACAACATCCTGATTAGAACCCAAGTCCTCTAACTCCCAGGACTGTTTTCTTATCATTAGGCCATGATGCTCTGTTGTCTCTATATATTGATTTAGTCAATTTCCTGGATTTCTTAAGGATTGCATTGATGTGCATTTCCCTGGGGAAAAAAAGAGAAATGAGCGCTCATTTGTTTAGCACTCCATTTTCATGGAATCACTCAAAATTTCTAAAGGGAATATAATGGTAGTGCAAAGTTACTCATTTTCTGAAACACTATTGAGGTCAATCAATAAATCCATCAGTGGTATTTCTTGAGAGCTTACTGTGTACAGAGCACTGTGCTAAACTCTCAGAAGAGTATGACACAATAGAATTAGCAGACACATTCCCTGTCCATGACGAACTTAGAGTCTAATATGCAGCAATTCACTTGTTTACAGAAGGAACACGAAATTATGTTGTCAGGCAAATGAATTCTTTCAACCGATTCACATTCTGTGCTGCAAAAAGGATGCTAGGAAGTAATTAATACTGCTCTTTTGAAGCTGTTTGATTCCATACATCTATTTTCCTTTCCTTTTCAATTTAACCTTTGAGCGAGACATTTTCCATTTGGAACCCCTGAGTCATGAGGTTGAATTTTAAACTCAGCATGACAACTTTAAATGTAAAAGGGAAAGGGGCTGAACAAAATGAATTTTGACATTTATCCAGTAGAAAGCATTTAAAACCTGCTAAAGATGCTTGTTAAAAAAAAAAAAAAAAGCAGCAGCAGATCTGGGTTGGCCTAACCTTCATTTTTACCCAGGTTTATATTTATGACTGTGATATATATAATTGCCCGAAGGAGATATATTATCCTACACTTATCTGTCTGGAATACATCCACGTTTTAAGATTTAAAGCATGCAGCTTTCACATTGCAGTACTGTCAGCGAAGTGAATTTAATATCTAAGAAGGATTATTTTTAGATAATCACAGATTGTATTTCTAAGTCAATGACATCGAGTGTAAATAAAATCTATTGATTTATACTGCCTCCTGCTAAGAAAGGCATTTTGGCCAAGCCCCTTTCTTGCTGGGATTCATCCATTCATTCTTTCAATCGTATTTATTGAGCGCTTACTGTGTGCAGAGCACTGTACTAAGCACTTGGGAAGTACAAGTTGGCAACATATAGAGATGGTCCCTACCCAACAGTGGGCTCACAGTCTAGAAGGGGGAGACAGAGAACAAAACAAAACATTAACAAAATAAAATAAATAGAATAAATATGTACAAATAAAATAAACAAATAAATAGAGAAATAGTTATTATGGTATTTACTTAGTGCTTACTATGTACCAGGCATTGTACTAAGCACTGGAGTGGATACAACATTTGGAAAGTCCTAGGGGACAAATATTAATAAAATTCAAAATCTAACGCTCTACCAACGTCATTCTATAAATATGCTGAGGAGAATCCTGTACACGTTTCTTGACAGGTAAGGTTTATGACAAAGCTACTGCAGCCTCCGACTTCTAGAAACAAGCACCTAATAGACTGACTTCCATTAGGCAATTTAAAGCGCCTCCGGCTAACGGTTTTAAGAAAATAGAGGGTGTGTTGAAGGGGCTGGGGCCTGGGGGAGAGGGAGACGATTGTTCCAACGTTAGTACACGCTGCTTCATGCTTTGGCTTCACAATCAATCAATCAATCCATCGTATTTACTGAGCGCTTACTGTGTGCACAGCGCTGTACTAAGCACTTGGAAGAGTACAATCTAGCAGAGTTGATAGACACATTCTCTATTCACAAGCTGACAGTCTAAAAACTGAAGGACTGAGGGAAGTGGCCAGTAACAGTGATAGTTATAATAATAATAATAATAGCACCCTGGTTTCTGCAGAGTGCTTTTATCTTTCCATTGCATTATCCTAACATCCCTGTGAGTCAGGGAGAGGGAGGATTATTCCATTATGCATAATGAGAAGCAGCGTGGCTTAGTGGAAAGAGCCCGGGCTTGGGAGTCAGAGGTCGTGGGTTCTAGTCCTGGCTCCACCAATTGCCAGCTGTGTGACTTTGGGCAAGTCAATCAATCAATCAATCGTATTTATTGAGCGCTTACTGTGTGCAGAGCACTGTACTAAGTGCTTGGGAAGTACAAGTTGGCAACATATAGAGACAGTCCCTATCCAACAGTGGGCTCACAGTCTAGAACTCTGTTCCTCAGTTCCCTCATCTGGAAAATGGGGATGAAGACTGTGGGACCTGGGACAACCTGATTACCCTGTAACTTCCTCAGCGCTTAGAACAGTGCTTGGTACAAAGTAAGCGCTTAACAAATACCATCATCATTATTATCATTAGGCAATGCCTCCGGGAATGTCTTACCTCTTCGTATACAACAGACAATAACTCTGCCTGCCTTCAAAGACTTATTGAAAGCACATCTCCTTCAAGAGGCCTTTGCACGGGAACTAGCTACAGAGCGTTTGTGATGGATTGTCATCATGAACTGGCTTTCCTAGTGATCACTGTGACTGTGGGTTTGCCTTAGTTAGCATGGATAATAGTGTTGATCTTAGCTTCTGGAGGAGGTCTGTTTAGCTGCAATTAGGCTATAATACTCATCCCAGGCCAGAAAATCCCACTCAGGGGTGATGTGGGCTGGAGTGAGATGGTAAGAAGGTGTGGGGCCGGGTGGGCTGCAGAGAAGCAGTGAGGCTCAGTGGAAAGAGCCCGGGTTTTGGAGTCAGAGGTCATGGGTTCAAATCCCGGCTCTGCCAATTGTCAGCTGTGTGACTTTGGGCAAGTCACTTAACTTCTCTGAGCCTCAATTCCCTCATCTGTAAAATGGGGATTAAGACTGTGCCCCCATGGGACAACCTGATCACCTTGTAACCTCCCCAGTGCTTAGAACAGTGCTTTGCACATAGTAAGCACTTAATAAATGCCATTATTATTATTATTATTATTATTATCTGGCTGTGAGTTGCTCATGGAAGCTTCTTTAGACTGTCTGTAGTGTTGTCCCCTAAACTGTTCCTGAGGGCCCAGTGAGGTATTGTAATAATAATAATAATAAGTATGGTATTTGTTAAGTGCTTATTATGTGCCTGGCACTGTTCCAAGCACTGAGGTGGATATAAACAAATAGGATTGGACACAGTCCCTGTCCCTCATGGGGCTCACAGTCTCAATTTCCATTTTACAAATGAGGTAAATGAGGCACAGAAAACTGAAGGTCACACAGCAGGGAAATTGCAGAGGCAGGATTAGTAGCCTGGTCCTTCATATTCCCAGGACTGTGCTTTTTCCTCTAGGCTATCTGTTAGACAGGATAGACAATTCCTCAATCCCTCCCCTCCTCCTTTCCTGCTTTCTAGGTAGTTCTCACTAAGGATCCCAATCTCCAAAATTGAGTCCATTTTTCCAAAAAGCACTGTTGAAGCCAAGCTGGGTGATTGTTAGGCATACCCACATCTCCTATAATGTGAGGGTTGCAAGATCTCAGTTTACAGAAAACTCATTTTACATACTGACCACACATGCTGACCACACATACTGACCCCTTCTAGACTGTGAGCCCGTTGTTGCATAGGGACCGTCTCTACATGTTGCCGACTTGTACTTCCCAAGCGCTTAGTACAGTGCTCTGCACACAATAAGTGCTCAATAAATACGATTGAATGAATGAATGAACATGCACATTCCTGTGTACACAGGAGTACTGTCAGAAACACTTTTCCTGATTGCCTAATTGGGGTCTTGTCAAAATGTGTATTGAGAACATGCCTAGAGGCAGAACAGAGTGTCACTGACTGGCAAGAGACCAATCTCTGGAGAATTCAAAGGAGGGGAAAGCCAGACAGAAGACAGAGTCATTGTCCCAGCCACACCCTTAAAATGGCCCCATTACATAGGGAACAGGGGGAGGAAAGAGTTTTGAAGACTAAGACGTATTCTTCCAAACATTCCAGTTAGAACAGAGCAAACCATTGAGATTAATAGCTAGAAACCTATCAATCAGTCAGTGTTTCTTATTGCATACTTACTGAATACAGAGCACTCTCCCAAGTTATGGGGCGAGTACAATACAAAAAAGTTGGTAGACATGATCCCTGCCCTCAAGGACCTTGCAATCTTGTGGAAACCTCCTTGTCACGATCAGAGCGGACATCAACCATACCTACTTTTCATCTGAGAAAGTGAAGCTAAAGTTGTCTCCTAGGACTCTGACTTGTTTCATGATGTTCAGTTTGCCTGGACTTTTCAAAGTTCTTTACTAACGGTAAAACACATGGTTCTTACCATCGAAAACCATAGGCCTTTCAACTGGCTAAGGATTCCTGGAACTGCTCTTTATTTCTTTTCACTTTAACTTGAGCTTCTTGAGATCAGTCAGTTTGTCTGCCAGTAGAATCTGTTATACTAATTCCCTGCTGGGTAGTTTCCAAACTCCACCCCTCTCCCTGTGGGTTGAAAAAGAGACTGCATTAAAAAAGCTTCATAGGGTTTTATTACTGTAAAGTGTTGGACCGAGCCAAGGATTTTAAAATCCCATTGCTTTGGTTTCTATAGAGAAGAATATGATTCATTCAACATTCCACACAAGGAAAGACTTTTCTAAATACAGTAAAAACAGTCATCTTCCAGGAGAAACGCACTGGGCAGGGCTTCTGGCTAAAGGTTGTACAGAATCTACATTTTCCTGATGATTCTTAATGGTCCTCTCCCCATTCTTAGAGAAGCAGTGTGGCTCAGTGGAAAGAGCACAGGCTTTGGAGTCAGAGGTCATGGGTTCAATTCCCAGCTCTGCCAATTGTCAGCTGTGTGACTTTGGGCAAGTCACTTAACTTCTCTGTGCCTCAGTTACCTCATCTACAAAATGGGGATTAAGACTGTGAGCCCCCTGTGGGACACCGTGATTACCTTGTAACTTCCCCAGCGCTTAGAACAGTGATTTGCACATAGTAAGTGCTTAATAAATGCCATCATTATTATTATTATTATTCCCTATGCCCCTCTTGCGCCAGCTGTAAGCTAGCATTAGGGGCATTTTTTTTTTTGTTCAGAGCAGGAAGATGAGAGCATATTAAGGGGAGGATGTGCTGATGGGGCTTTTCTCTGAAGGACTGTTTCCAGGATCATGTCACTCGTTGGGCCTGAGAGTTCATCCGAATGGCAGTTGGAGCTACAGCTTTAGTTGGAAATGCTGGACCCTCCCCCAGCCACCACTCTGCAGGTTGTCCTCTCCCACTAACCCAAGTGCTTAGTACAGTGCTCTGCACACAGTAAGCACTCAATAAATACGATTGAATGAATGAACTGGAGGGCAGTAAGAGGTGAAGGGTCACAGGGAAAAACCTGCTCCCACCCAGGGGGTACCTAACTGTCGGCCCGACCTGGTCTCTGAAACTTGGGGGGCTGCAGACTCCATTGGCTGGGCCTCACCTGGGATCAACCTCACCCCCTCCTACCTCACCTCCCTTCTTTCCTTCTCCAGCCCAGCCCACACCCTCCACTCCTCCGCCATTAATCTCCTCACTGTACCCATTCTCGCCTGTCCCACCATCGACCTCTGGCCCACGTCCTTCCCCTGGCCTGGAATGCCCTCCCTCCACACATCCACCAAGCTAGCTCTCTTCATCCCTTCAATGCCCTACTGAGAGTTCACCTCCTCCAGGAGGCCTTCCCAGACTGAGCCCCCTTTTTTCTCTCCTCCTCCCCATCCCCCCGTCCTACCTCTGTCATTACTCTATTTATGTTACTTGTACATATTTACTATTCTATTTATTTTGTTAATGATGTGCATCTAGTTTTACTTCTATTTATTCTGATGACTTGACACCTGTCCACATGTTTTGTTTTGTTGTCTGTCTCCCCCTTCTAGACGTAAGCCTGTTGTTGGGTAGGGACAGGTATAGACTGTCTCTATATGTTGCCAACTTGTACTTCCCAAGCACTTAGTACAGTGCTCTGTACACAGTAAGCGCTCAATAAATACGATTGAATGAATGAATAAATAGCTCTAGTCACCCACTCCTAGACTGTAGGCTCATTGTTGGTGGGGAATGTGAGCACCGATTCTGTTGTACTAGAGAAGCAGCTCTGCCTAATGGTTAGAGCACTGGCCTAGGAGTCAGAGGGATCATCATCATCATCAATCGTATTTATTGAGCGCTTACTATGTGCAGAGCACTGTACTAAGCGCTTAAGAGAGATCTGGGTTCCAATGCCATCTCTGCCACTTAATAACAATAGTAATAATAATAATTATGGTATTTGCTAAGCACTTACTATGTGCCAAGCACTGTTATAAGTGCTGAGGGGATACAAGGTAATCAGGTTGTCCCACATGGGGCTCACAGTCTTAATCCCCATTTTACAGATGAGGTAACTGAAGCACAGAGAAGTTAAATGATTTGCCCAAAGTCACACAACTGACAAGTGGCAGAATCGGGATTAGAACCCATGACCTCTGACTCCCAAGCCCGGACTCTTTCCACTGAGCCGTGCTGCTTCTGTATGACCTTTGACAAATCACATAATAATAATAACAGCATTTGTTAAGTGCTTACTATGTGCCAGCACTGTTCTAAGTACTGGGGGGATACAAGGTAATCAGGTTGTCCCACATGGGGCTCACAGTCTTAATCCCCATTTTACAGATGAGGTAACTGAAGCACAGAGAATAATAATAATAATAATAGTAATAATAATAATAATAATAATGCTATCCATTTATTAAGCGCTTACTATGTGCAAGGCACTGTTCTAAGTGCTGGGGAGGTTACAAGGTGATCAGGCTGTCCCACATGGGCCTCACAGTCTTAATCCCCATTTTAAAGATGAGGTAACTGAGGCACAGAGAAGTTAAGTGACTTGCCCAAAGTTACACAGCTGGCAATTGGTGGAGCCAGGATTTGAACCCATGACCTCTGACTCCAAAGCCCATGTTCTTTCCATTGAGCCACGCTGCTTCTGTGTGACCTTTGACAAATCACTTAATAATAATAATAATAATGGCATTTGTTAAGTGCTTACTATGTGCCAGCACTGTTCTAAGTGCTGGGGGAATATAAGGTAATCAGGTTGCCCCACATGGGGCTCACAATCTTAATCCCCATTTTCCATATGAGGGAACTGAGGCACAGAGAAGTTAAGTGACTTGCCCAAAGTCACACAGCTGACAGTTGGCAGAGCTGGGATTAAAACCCATGACCTCTGACTCCCAAGACTGTGCTCTGTCCTCTGAGTCATGCTACTTCTCTAACTTAACTTCTCTGTACCTCAGTTCCCTCTCTGTGCTTCAATTCCCTCATCTGTAAAATATGGAATAAGACTATGACACCTGCTGGGATAGGGACTGTATCCAACCCAATTTACCCCAGCACCTAGAACAGTGCCTGGCACATGGTAAGTAATTTAAAACTACCATAATTATTATTACTATACCAAATTATATTCTTTCCCTCAATTTTTAAGACTTTCTATAAGGTCACCACCTCTAGGAAACATTTCCTAATTAACTAGCCCCCTTCTCTTTCATCCACAGTGACACTGTGTCATTATTTATTTATTATCAACAGCACTTAGGATGGGGTTGTGCATAAAGCAGGCATCCAGGAAATGCTTTGAACAATGTAGACAGTCAGTACTATTATCACAACAGAAAGGAATATTGAGGGGAGAAGACTATGAGGAGGAAATGAAAAGAGACAAAAAGAGGGTCAGTAGAAGCAGAGAAAGAAGAGGGTTAGGTAAATAGGGTGGTAAATACAGAGAACTTGATAAACAGAGAAGGATGGAGAGGTCAGCTGATTGAACCACTTCCATATCTGAGTGAGCTAAATGGCAAGGAGAAGAATGATATAGTCAATTCAGGGAGAGAGGAAAGGAATCGGGAGTGACAAATCCCATTTATGCCTTGGCCAGAGTTCCTCCCATAAGGAGGCTAATGTGATTACTTTTTGAATAGTTAGATCCTCAGTTCTACTACGGTTATCAAAAAGTGCTCCTCTGGCATTAGAGAGATCATAAATTTACCGTGGGGAATCAGCAGGGATTTGATGTATGCAGTCGTGTTCATGCCTTAAATCTTACAATGATTTTAAAGTCAATTTTTTTCCCTTCGTGGCCTGCCTGTAGTATAGGAATAACAAGAGGGATCAAAGGAAAATGCAGAATCATGGAAATGCTGCTCTACCCACCCCATTTACAAATGTTATAGAAACCAGTGAAACATTAATAAATCATATACGCATGTCTCAACTTTCAAAACATTTCTCTTGGGTGATAGTAACCTATAAAGGTTGAATATGTTCATGCCTCATTATTTAGACTTTTTTACAAAAAATTAGATGCAAAATGTGAAACAATTTTTCCAGTTTAATTTGGTACTCATTGATGTCTCATTGGTTACTACAACCAGGATTCATGAGCAGTCAGAAAGGCCAGATGATTTCATGGAAAGACAATGGTTGCAGGAAACAGGAAATGTGGGATTTAAAGGCAGCTCTGCTACTGGCCTGCTGAGTGACCAGGGACAAGTCAAGTAACTTTTCTGTGCCTCAGTTTCCTCATTTGAAAGTAGAGAAAATACTTCCTGCCTCTCCTTTTCTCACAGGTATGTTGTGAGAAGTAATAGAGATACTTTATATAAAATGCTTCTGGAAATTGAAGTGCAATACAAATAAATACAAATATCATTTCATGTTTTTCCTCTCACCGTTCATTTGTATTCTGCTAGTAGTAGAATACTACTGCCTTCAAAACATCTCTACTTAGATGTCCTCTCATCACCTAATAGTAATAATAATAATAGCGATGGTATTTGCTAAGTGCTTACTGTGTGTCAAGCACCGTTCTAAGTGCTACGGTAGATAGAAACCAATCAGGTTGGACACAGTTCCTTGTCCCACATAGGCTTCACTGCCTAAATCCCCATTTTACAGACCTCAAACTTAACATTTCACCTCAAACATGTCACCTCGAACTTAATACGTTTAAAACAGAACTCCTTATCTTCCCACCCAAACCATGTTCTCCCCTTGACTTTCCCATTACTGTATATGGCACCACCATCCTTCCTGTCTCACAAGCCCATAACCTTGGCATTAATCTTGACTTTCTTCTCTCATTCACCCCACATATTCAATCCATCACTAAATCCTGTCTGTTTGACCTTCACAACATTGCTAAAATCTGCCCTCTCCTCTTCATCAAATCAGTCAGTCAATCATATTTATTGAGAGCTTACTGTGAGTAGAACACTGTACTAAACACTTGGGAGAATATAATATAAGAATAAACAGAAATACCCCCCACCCAAAATGAGCTCACAGTCTAGAGGAGGAGACAGACAATATAAATAAATTTCAGATATGTACACTGCACACAGTAAGCGCTTAATAAATATGATTGAATAAATGAATACTGTGGGACTAAGATGAGAGATGAATAAAGGGAGCAAGTCCGGGTGATGCAGAAGGGAGTGAGTGAAGAGAAAAGGAAAGCTTAGTCAGGGAAGGCTCCTTGGAGGAGGTGTACTTTAAGTGGGGGAGAGTAATTATCTGTCAGATATGAGGAGGGAGGGCATTCCAGGCCAGAGGCAGGATGTGGGTGATATTTCGATAGAAAGATGAGATTGAACTACATGGAGAAGGTTATCTTTAGAGGAGTGAAGTGTGCAGGCTGGGCTGTAGTAGGGAGAGTAGCGAGGTGAGGTAGGAATGGGCAAGGTGAAAGAGTTTCTGTTTGATATGGACCAGAGTTCTTGAGGGGAGGGGAAATGTGACCTGAACATTTTTTTTAGAAAAAATAATCCAGTCATTAGAATGACTGAAGTGTGGAGAGACAGGAGGTTGGGAGGTCGACAAGGAGACTGATACAGTAATCAAGATGGGATAGGGTAAGTGATTGGATTAACGTGATATCAATTTGGATGGAGAGGAAAGGGCAGATTTTAGCAATGGGACTGACAGGATTTAGTGATGGATTGAATATGTGGGTTGATTGAGAGAAAGGTGTCAAGAATACAATGCCAAGGTTAAGGGCTTGTGAGACGAGAAGGATGGTGGTGGCATCTACAGTAATGGGAAAATCACCTGGAGGGCAGGATTTGAATGGGAAGTTAAGAAGTTCTGTTTTAAACATGTCAAGTGTGAGGTGGTGGGAGGATATCCAAGTAAAGATGCCTTGAAGGTGGGAGGAAATGAGAGACTGTAGAGAGGGAGAGATATCAGGGATGGAGACGGAGATTTGGGTATCATCTGCAGAGAGATAGTAGTTGAAGTAGTTCTCCTAAAGGGTGGGCGTAGATGGAGAATAAAAGAGGACTCAGATCTGAACCACATTAATCTGCTACCAAACTGTTGAGAAATCCCCTTCCACTCTCTCCTGAACCTAGCCCTGTTTTTATCCTAAGGCATATGGTGTTGGGGCTGGGGAGAAGAGGGAATCCAAAGTCTGGGGAGAGGACTGGTGGAGGAGAAGATAAGTGAGTCCCCTGGGAAATGTAAGACAGTTGCTCTGAACCCCCAGTGCCTGCTTCTGTCCTGGCTGTTTGGGAGTCTTTCTTCCACCTTACCCACTCTGTGATTAAAGTTCTGATCGATTGATTGAAACAAATAACATAATTATTATTATTATTGGACTGTGAGTTGTGGGGGTTAAGTTAGGGCTCCAATAAGAGGAGTGCTTTTGTTCTCAAAGAAGAAGCTCACTGGACAGGTGGGGTGGTAGTGCTGTGTGGGGTGGAGAATATCCAACTCCTTTCACAGTGAGTGGAGAGCCTCTGGTTTAGAATGTGTTGGGCCATTGCTCTGGGGAGCAGAGAATGTCCTGCTATTGCTGTAAGGACTGGAGATCATCTGGCTATTCCTGTGGGGAGCAGAGAGTGTTGAGCCATTGCTGTGTGGAGCAGAGAGCATTCCCACTGTGCCTCTATCTCACCTGTCTCGGCGATTAATCCTATCCCACGTCCTGCCTCTGGCCTGGAACTCCCTCTCTCCTCAAATGCAGCGGACTCTTAAAAGCTTTATTGAAGGCACATCTCATCCAAAGGGCCTTCCCCCACTTTTCCTCACCTCCCACTCCCTTCAGTATAGCCCCGACTTCCTCCCTTTGCTCTTTCCCCCTCTCAGCCCCACAACACTTATGTACATATCTATTATTTTATGTATTTGTATTGATGTCTGCCTCCCCGCCTCTAGACTGTAAGCCCATTGTGGGCAGGGAATGTGACTGTTTATTGTTGTATTGCACTCTCCCAACTGCTTAGTACAGTGCTCTGCACACAGTAAGTGCTCAATAAATACGATTGAAAGAATGATGAATGAATGCTATTACTGTGGGGAGTGGAGATCATGTGGCTATCACTGTGAGAAGAGAGTGTCGGGCAGTTGCTAAGGGGAGCGGAGAGTGTCGGCTATTGCTGTGGGGCGTGGAGATCTGGCTATTGCTGTGAGGAGCAGAGAGTGTCAGGCCATCACTGGGGGAGTAGAGAACTTCCTGATCTGACTAAGGGGAGTGGAAATCATGTGGGTATCGCTGTGAGGAGCAGAGAACGTCCTTCTAACACTTTACACGGAGGAGAGCATTCTACTATCACTGTGCAATCTGGGCACACCTCTGGCTTGTTATTCCTCAGGCCCAGGATTGTGGGCCAGGGCTACCCTGCCCTCCCTGCTTGTCCACATTTGACTGAATCCAGCTGGGCTGAGCAGGATAATCAAAGGGAGTCCTGGCTTTCTTCAATCCTGGGGGCTCGGAAGGCTCTGTCGTTCAGTAAACCCAGAGTGCTTTGAATTATTCTCTCTGATCTCAAAGGC
Source organism: Tachyglossus aculeatus (assembly GCF_015852505.1). NCBI lineage: Eukaryota > Metazoa > Chordata > Mammalia > Monotremata > Tachyglossidae > Tachyglossus > Tachyglossus aculeatus. The sequence continues at coordinate 99,695,439 of NC_052066.1, read as the reverse complement.
TTTTAAACTGAAGAAGAAAACACACAGCTTTTTACATTATTTACTGGCTGCATTTGCTTATTCATCAGTGGGCCAGAGCTATTCATTTTTTATCATAGGCAATCAGTCTCCAAGCCTCCAGGTAATTGTATTGTACCAGTGATTAAGAAAGCAATTCAAAATAGAATGGAGGGGCTGGTGATGTTTTTTCATCTAAAGTTTGGGACTAAGGTACAGTAGATTCTGAGCTAGAAGGAGTAATATGAGAAAAAATTGCCCATTTTGCACCAAAATGTAGAAACCATGAAGTAAACTTTTTTTTTACAAAACCTCTTTTTAGTTTTCCTTTGCACATCATCACAACCCTACAAGCAGATATGAGCGATTTATTTTTAAAATTTTGAGATTGTAAACTCCATGAAGGCAGAGATCATGTTTACCAACTCTGTTGTACTCTCCCAAGAGCTTAGTACAGTGCTTTGCCCAGAGTAAGCACTCAAGAAATACCGCGGATTGCTTAACAAAGATTCTTGGTTTCAACGATGCAGTATGCTTCTGATTTCTTCTGATCCATGTGACCATGATCCAGGTCTCTTTCCCTGGTTCTTCACCTTCCTCTCATTCCCTCACTCTGGGTATCCATAATATTGGGCCATTGACTCAAGATACACCAATTCTTTTGGTGAGCTTATCCATTCAAACTGTTTTAGTGATAATTGTGGCATTTATTAAGCACTTACTATGTGCCATTGTACTAAGTGCTTGGTTAGATACAAGACAAGTCTAGATACAAGATTAGTCACAGTCTAAGTAGGAGGGAGTACAGATATCATAACTCCATTTTGCAGAGGCGGGAACTGAGGCCCAGAGAAGTTAAGTGATTTGGCTAAGGACACTGCAGTAAGTGGTAGAACTGGGATTAGAACCCAGGATCTCTGACTCTCAGACCTGGGCTCTTTCCACTAAGCCACACTGTGACCTCCAATATACATATCAATCGATCAATCTATTGTATTTATTGAGTGCTTACTGTGTGCAGAGCACTGTACTGAGCACTTGGGAGAGTCCGACATAGCAGAGTTGGTAACAATAATAATAATAATAATAATAATACTTGTTAAGTGCTTACCATGTGCAAAGCATTGTTCTAAGTGTTCTGCCCACAAGGAGCTTTCCATCTAGGTGTGGAGATAGACATTAGTATAAATGAATAAACTATGGATATGTGTAGATAAGTGCTGTGGGTTTGACCTATTCCTTTCCAGCTCTCTACTCCTCCTCGCCCTAACTGAAACATGGTTGTCTCCAGACGACATGGTCTCTTCTGCTGCTCTCTCCAGTGGAGGCCTCTTCTTCTCCCACTCCCCCAGACTCACCGGAAAAGGAGGAGGTGTCGGTTTCCTTCTCACCCCCCAATGTCGCTTTCGCACTATCCCTCCTCCCCCTTCCCTTTCTTTCGCTTCCTTTGAAGCCCACGTTATTCGCCTCTACCACCCCCTCCAGATTCTTGTAGCCGTCATCTACCACCCCCCCCAGCCCACCTCCAAGTTCTTTAACGATTTTGACCCCTTCCTCACCTTCCTTCTCTCCTTTTCCATGCCCACTCTGATCTTCGGAGACTTAAACATCCACATGGATATCCCTGATGACTCCTCTGCCGCCCGCCTTCTATCTCTCCTCGATGCTGCCAACCTCTTGCTCCACCCCACCTCACCCACTCACCAATTTGGTCATACCTTCGACCTCATCATCTCCTACCGCTGCACTTTGTCCACCCTCACCAACTCTGAAATCCCCCTCTCTGATCATAATCTTCTCACCTGTCTCCTCACTCACACTCCTTTCCCCTGTAAATCCATATTACTCCCTCACAGAGATCTCTGCTACCTTGACCCCATCCATCTTTCTGAGTGCCTCACACCCCACCTCGCCTCCCTCTCCTCTCTACCCAGTCTTGATGATCAGATTACTGCTCTCAACTCTACCCTTTCTACTCAGCTAGACTCATTCACTCCCCTTTCCCTTCGCTGCTCTCGTACCACTAACCCACAGCCCTGGATCACTGCCACTGTCCACCTCCTTCGCTCTTATCCTCGAGCTGCTGAACGCTGCTGGCGAAAGTCTAAACACCATGCCAACCTCGTTCACTTCAAGTTTATCCTTTTCTGCCTTAACTCAGCCCTCTCCTCTGCCAGACAAAACTATTTCTCCTCCCTTATTGACACCCATGCCCATCATCCCCGGCAGCTCTTCTGTACATTCAACCCCCTTCTCAGGTCTCCGGTTCCTCCCCCTCCTCCTTCCCTCACCCCCAACGATCTGGCGTCCTACTTCATTAACAAAATTAAATCCATCAGGTCTGACCTCCCCAAAGTCACCCCCCTCCTTCTCCAATGCCCCGGCTCTCAACACTCTCTGCTACTCTGCCATCCTTCCCAGCAGTATCCTCAGAGGAGCTCTCCTCCCTCCTCTCAAGTGCTACTCCGGCCACCTGTGCTTCTGACCCCATCCCCTCTCATCTCATGAAATCTCTCGCGCCATCCCTTCTCCCCTCCTTAACTTCGATCTTCAACCGCTCACTCTCCACTGGTTCCTTCCCCTCTGCCTTCAAACATGTCCATGTCTCTCCCATCCTAAAAAAAACCCTCTCTTGACCCCACCTCACCTTCTAGTTATCGCCCCATATCCCTCCTACCATTCCTTTCCAAACTCCTTGAACGAGTCATCTACAAGCGCTGCCTCAAATTCCTCAACACCAACTCTCTCCTCGACCCCCTCCAGTCTGGCTTCCGTCCCCTACATTCCATGGAAACTGCCCTCTCAAAGGTCACCAATGACCTCCTGCTTGCCAAATCCAATGGCTCGTACTCTATCCTAATCCTCCTCGACCTCTCAGCTGCCTTTGACACTGTGGACCACCCCCTTCTCCTCAACACGCTATCCAACCTTGGCTTCACAGACTCTGTCCTCTCCTGGTTCTCCTCTTATCTCTCCGGTCATTCATTTTCAGTCTCTTTTGCAGGCTCCTCCTCCCCGTCCCATCCCCTTACTGTGGAGGTTCCCCAAGGTTCAGTTCTTGGTCCCCTTCTGTTCTCGATCTACACTCACTCCCTTGGTGACCTCATTCACTCCCACAGCTTCAACTTTCATCTCTACGCTGGTGACACCCAAATCTACATCTCTGCCCCGATCTCTCCCCCTCCCTCCAGGCTCGCATCTCCTCCTGCCTTCAGGACATCTCCATCTGGATGTCTGCCTGCCACCTAAAACTCAACATGTCCAAGACTGAACTCCTTGTCTTCCCTCCCAAACCCTGCCCTCTCCCTGACTTTCCTATCACTGTTGATGGCACTACCATCCTTCCCGTCTCACAAGCCCACAACTTGGTGTCATCCTCGACTCCGCTTTCTCATTCACCCCTCACATCCAAGCCGTCACCAAAACCTGCCGGTCTCAGCTCCGCAACATTGCCAAGATCCGCCCTTTCCTTTCCATCCAAACTGCTACCCTGCTCGTTCATGCTCTCATCCTATCCCATCTGGACTACTGCATCAGCCTCCTCTCTGATCTCCCATCCTCGTGTCTCTCCCCACTTCAATCCATACTTCATGCCACTGCCCGGATTGTCTTTGCCCAGAAACGCTCTGGGCATGTTACTCCCCTCCTCAAAAATCTCCAGTGGCTACCAATCAATCTGCACATCAGGCAGAAACTCCTCACCCTCGGCTTCAAGGCTGTCCATCCCCTCGCCCCCTCCTACCTCACCTCCCTTCTCTCCTTCTACAGCCCACCCCACACCCTCCACTCTTCTGCCTCTAATCTCCTCACTGTGCCTCGTTCTCACCTGTCCCGCCGTCGACCCCTGGCCCACGTCATCCCCCTGGCCTGGAATGCCCTCCCTCTGCCCATCCTCCAAGTTAGCTCTCTTCCTCCCTTCAAGGTCCTACTGAGAGCTCACCTCCTCCAGGAGGCCTTCCCAGACTGAGCCCCCTTCCTCTCCCCCTTGCCCCCCTCTCCATCCCCCTGTCTTACCTCCTTCCCTTCCCCACAGCACCTGTATATATGTATATATGTTTGTACATATTTATTACTCTATTTTATTTGTACATATCTATTCTATTTATTTTATTTTGTTAATATGTTTGGTTTTGTTCTTCGTCTCCCCCTTTTAGGCTGTGAGCCCACTGTTGGGTAGGGACTGTCTCTATATGTTGCCAACTTGTACTTCCCAAGCACTTAGTACAGTGCTCTGCACACAGTAAGCGCTCAATAAATACAATTGATTGATTGATTGATTGTCTGTTGTGTGACCTTAGGCAAGTCACTTTACTTCTCTGAGACTCAGTTATTTCATCTGTAAAATGGTGAATGAGACTGTGAGCCCTATGCAGCACAGGGACTTTGTCCAACCTGATTTGCCTGTATCCACTCCAGACCTTTGTACAGTGCCTGGCATGTAATAAGAGCTTAACAAATACCATAATCATTTTTATAATGTATTGCTGTTGGTGAGTTTCTATGGGCCTCTACTGTGTTCCTAGCTTAGCCTTATCTACTTGTCTGTCTCTTTCTCTGTCTCCTTAAGTTTGTCATTCAGTTGATCAATCAATCACTGGTATTTACTGAGCACTTAATGATTCCTACGCCCTTTATTAAGCACTTGGGAGTGTATAATAGTAACCAGACACAACTTCCCTGCCCACAAGGAGTTACAATCCAATAGGGAAAACAAACAATGGAAGAGATGAATAAATATATGAAGCATCTCATGGCTTAGTGGCAAGGAGGATCTGGGTTTTAATCCCCATTCCGCCACGGCAAGTCACTTTACTTCTCTGTGCCTCAGTTGCTTCATCTGTAAAGTGAGGATTAAGAGTGTGAGCCCCTGTGGGACAGGGACTGTGTCCAACCTGATTAACCTGAACTAACCCCAAAGCTTAGAACAGTGTTTGGCACATAGCCAGCGCTTAACAAGTACCATAATTAGTATTATTATCTAAGAAATAAAAACATGCACATATAGGTGATTGATGAGGATAGGATCAAAGTACACAAGGGATTTAAAGATGTGGACAGCTATAATCTGGAGCATTGTAAGCCCATTGTGGGCAGGGAATGTGTCTATTTATTACTGAATCATACTCTTCCAAGCACTTAGTACAGTGCTCTTCATACAGTAAGCACTCAATAAGTACTATTGAATGAATGAGTATTTGGGGAGGGAGAGAGTTCCAGGCCAGGGGCAGAGCAGAAGCTGTGGGTTGGGGGAAGGAATGTAAAACATCAGGTACAATTAGCACTTGTACTTCCCAAGCACCTAGTACAGTATTCTGCACACAGTAAGCATTCAATAAATGCGATTGAATGAATGAATGAATTAGCAGATACATTTGGGAGTAAAGAAAGTGAACTGGAGGGCAGCAGAAGAAGAGAGGAGCAGATGTTAAAATGGAGAGAGCCGGTGGAAAGTATTTGAAGCCAATGGGAAGGAGCTTCTGTTTAATATAGAGGGGAATGGATCACCACTTAAGCATTTTGAGGAGTGTGGAGAGATGGATTGAGCCCAGCTGCAAGAAGATCAGTCAGTCCATCGATCAGTGGTATTTACTGAGCACTAAATATGTGCAGAACACTGTACTGAGTGCTTAGGAGAGTACAATAGAAGATGTTTTGTATAGCCACATGGAGTAAGTTCTGAAGTTGGGGAAGATTGGTGGTAGGGAGATCTAGGAGGAGTCTGATACAACATACTAACTGTGAAATGACCAGTGCTTGGACCTGGGGAGTATCTGCTTAAATAAGATCCGGGAAATGTTTTGAAGGAAAATTCAGCAAGATTTAGAAGTTGACTGGATTTGAGGGTAGAAAGGTGGTGAGAAGTCTTGTTCTGATGGGAAACTGTTCTGGGTTCCGCCTATCCTCCTGTCTCCAGTTAACGGAGGTTTTGAAGATTCCCATTCTGAAATAACATTTCCTACTTTTAAATCACATCCTGTTTTCTTTTGGCAGCAGTCGAGAGGGGAGAGAAAGGAAGCAGCAGTAAACACTAGGTCCAAATGTTCATGAATTCCGTATTTGCAGAGCCTAAACGATCAACGTTTTACTGCATGTACTTACCACAATGGCCAAAGGGGGTTTGGATGAGGGAAGTAGAACTATTTTTGCCTCAGTTGATGGGACATTTTATTGAGGCAATATGTTCCCCCAAGACCCTGAGGGGAGGTAGGGAACATAGGGAAGGAGTTTTCTCTAAGTCGTTTTTTTAGAGGTCAAGATCTTGTTTACGGCCTATTTTGCAACTGGCAAATGTTCTTTATCAGGTAGCCTAGCTAGGTGCTAGTCTTTTAAGATGCTACAGAGATTTCCATAGTTCAAATGGCAGTTTATGGAATTCCCAAACCATTCCAGACTAAACCTTCACTCTACAGAGTGTTGGTTTCCTGAGCACCACTTGCAATGTTCCACCATCCATCCAATGACAACACAGAATCACCAATCAATCAATCAATCAATCGTATTTATTGAGCGCTTACTGTGTGCAGAGCACTGTACTAAGTGCTTGGGAAGTACAATTTGGCAACATATAGAGACAGTCCCTAATCAACTGTGGGCTCGCAGTCTAGAACCAAAAGCGGCATGGCCTGGACATGCAGCGTGGCTTAGTGGAAAGAACCAGGCTTGGGAGTCAGAGGACATGGGTTCTAATCCCAGTTCTGCCACTTGTCTGCTGTGTAACCTTGGACAAGCCACTTAACTTCTCTGTGCCTCAGTTACCTCATCTGTAATATGGGGATTAAGACTGTAAGCCCCACGTGGGGCAACCTAATTACCTTGTATCTACCCCAGAGTTTAGAATAGTGCTTGGCCCATAGTATACACTTAAATATAATAACAATGATACTACTACTACTACTACTACTAATAATAACCTTGTAGGAAGCAACATTGCCTAATGGATAAAGCACAGACTTGGGAGTCAGGGAACCTCGGTTCTAATCATGGCTCTGCCACTTGTCTGTTGTGTGACCTTGGGTGAGTCATGTAACTTTTCTGGGCCACACTTACTTGTAAAAAGGAGATTCAGACTGTGAACCGCAAAGAGCATGGGCTTTGGAGTCAGAGGCCATGGGTTCAAACCCCAGCTCTGCCAGTTGTCAGCTGTGTGACTTTGGGCAAGTCACTTAACTTCTCTGGGCCTCAGTTACCTCATCTGTAAAATGGGGATTAAAACTGTGAGCCCCCTGTGGGACAACTTGATCACCTTGTAACCTCCCCAGTGCTTAGAACAGTGCTTTGCACATAGTAAGCGCTTAACAAATACCATCATTATTATTATATGGGAGATGGACTGAGTCCGACCAGATTAGCTTGAATCTACCCCAGTGCTTATTAAATTGCTTAATAAATACTATTAAAAAAAATCCCAAATCTGCCACTTGCCTGCTGTGTGACCTTGGACAAGGTACTTAACTTTACCGTACCCAGTTTCTTTATCTGTAAAATTAAGATATGATCCCTATTCCCCAGCAACCTCATACTGTGAGCTCTTTTTGAATAAGTACTGTATCCAACCTGATTATCTTGTATCTAACCCAGTGCTTAGTACAGTGCTTGGCACATTGTGAACACTTAAAAATGCCATCATGCTTATCATTATCTATATATATTATCTATTTATATATATACACTTATGTATAGTAACAGTGGAAATATTGAACATGGTCAGTCTACCAGCACTGAAGCCATGCTTTTGGAACACAATTCTGTTGGATAGAACTTGGGCCAAACATAATAATAATAATGATGGTATTTGTTAAGTGCTTACTATGTGCAAAGCACTGTTCTAAGTGCTGGAGAGGTTACAAGGTGATCAGGGCTCACAGTCTTAGTCCCCATTTTACAGATGAGAGAACTGAGGCACAGAGAAGTGAAGTGACTTGCCCAAAGTCACACAGCTGACAAATGGCAGAGCCGGGATTTGAACCCATGACCTCTGACTCCAAAGCCCAGGCTCTTTCCACCTCACCCACTCACCAACTTGGTCATACCCTCGACCTCATCATCTCCTACCACTGCACTGTGTCCACCCTCACCAACTCTGTGATCCCTCTCTCTGATCATAATCTTCTCACCTGCCTCCTCACTCACACTCCTTTCCCCTGTAAATCCGTATTACTCCCTCACAGAGATCTCCGCTCTCTGGACCCCACCCATCTTTCGGAGCGCCTCACACCCCACCTCGCCGCCCTCTCCTCTCTACCCAGTCTTGATGATCAGATTACTGCTCTCAACTCTACCCTTTCTACTCAGCTAGACTCGCTCGCTCCCCTTTCCCTTCGCCGCTCTCGCACCACTAACCCACAGCCCTGGATCACTGCCACTGTCCGCCTCCTTCGCTCTTATGCTCGAGCTGCCGAACGCTGCTGGCGAAAGTCTAAACACCATGCCAACCTCGTTCACTTCAAGTTTATCCTTTCCTGCCTTAACTCAGCCCTCTCTTCTGCCAGACAAAACTATTTCTCCTCCCTTATTGACACCCATGCCCATCACCCCCGCCAGCTCTTCCGTACATTCAACTCCCTTCTCAGGCCCCCGGTTCCTCCCCCTCCTCCTTCCCTCACCCCCAACGATCTGGCCTCCTACTTCATTAACAAAATTAAATCCATCAGGTCCGACCTCCCCAAAGTCTCTTCCCCCCTTTCTCCAACCCCCCGGCTCTCAACATTCTCTGCTACTCTCCCATCCTTCCCAGTGGTATCCTCAGAGGAACTCTCCTCCCTCCTCTCAAGTGCTACTCCGGCCACCTGTGCTTCTGACCCCATTCCCTCTCATCTTATGAAATCTCTCGCTCCATCCCTTCTCCCCTCCTTAACCTCCATCTTCAACCGCTCACTCTCCACTGGTTCCTTCCCCTCTGCCTTCAAACATGCCCATGTCTCTCCCATCCTAAAAAAACCCTCTCTTGACCCCACCTCACCTTCTAGTTATCGTCCCATATCCCTCCTACCATTCCTTTCCAAACTCCTTGAACGAGTTGTCTACACGCGCTGCCTAGAATTCCTCAACAACAACTCTCTCCTCGACCCCCTCCAGTCTGGCTTCCGTCCCCTTCATTCCACGGAAACTGCGCTCTCAAAGGTCACCAATGACCTCCTGCTTGCCAAATCCAACGGCTCATACTCTGTCCTAATCCTCCTCGACCTCTCAGCTGCCTTTGACACTGTGGACCACCCCCTTCTCCTCAACACGTTATCTGACCTTGGCTTCACAGACTCCGTCCTCTCCTGGTTCTCCTCTTATCTCTCCGGTCGTTCTTTCTCAGTCTCTTTTGCAGGCTCCTCCTCCCCCTCCCATCCTCTTACTGTGGGAGTTCCCCAAGGTTCAGTGCTTGGTCCCCTTCTGTTCTCAATCTACACTCACTCCCTTGGTGACCTCATTCGCTCCCACGGCTTCAACTATCACCTCTACGCTGATGACACCCAGATCTACATCTCTGCCCCTGCTCTCTCCCCCCTCCCTCCAGGCTCGCATCTCCTCCTGCCTTCAGGACATCTCCATCTGGATGTCCGCCCGCCACCTAAAGCTCAACATGTCGAAGACTGAGCTCCTTGTCTTCCCTCCCAAACCTTGTCCTCTCCCTGACTTTCCCATCTCTGTTGACGGCACTACCATCCTTCCCGTCTCACAAGCCCGCAACCTTGGTGTCATCCTCGACTCCGCTCTCTCATTCACCCCTCACATCCAAGCCGTCACCAAAACCTGCCGGTCTCAGCTCCGCAACATTGCCAAGATCCGCCCTTTCCTCTCCATCCAAACCCTACCCTGCTAATTCAAGCTCTCATCCTATCCCGTCTGGACTACTGCACTAGCCTTCTCTCTGATCTCCCATCCTCGTGTCTCTCTCCACTTCAATCCATACTTCATGCTGCTGCCCGGATTATCTTTGTCCAGAAACGCTCTGGACATATCACTCCCCTCCTCAAAAACCTCCAATGGCTACCAATCAATCTGCGCATCAGGCAGAAACTCCTCACCCTGGGCTTCAAGGCTCTCCATCACCTCGCCCCCTCCTACCTCACCTCCCTTCTCTCCTTCTACTGCCCAGCCCGCACCCTCCGCTCCTCCACCACTAATCTCCTCACTGTACCTCGCTCTCGCCTGTCCCGCCATCGACCCCCGGCCCACGTCATCCCCCGGGCCTGGAATGCCCTCCCTCTGCCCATCCGCCAAGCTAGCTCTCTTCCTTCCTTCAAGGCCCTGCTGAGAGCTCACCTCCTCCAGGAGGCCTTCCCAGACTGAGCCCCTTCTTTCCTCTCCCCCTCGTCCCCCTCTCCATCCCCCCGCCTTACCGCCTTCCCCTCCCCACAGCACCTGTATATATGTATATATGGTTGTACATATTTATTACTCTGTTTATTTATTTATTTATTTATTTTACTTGTACATTTCTATCCTACTTATTTTATTTTGTTGGTATGTTTGGTTCTGTTCTCTGTCTCCCCCTTTTAGACTGTGAGCCCACTATCGGGTAGGGACTGTCTCTATGTGATGCCAATTTGTACTTCCCAAGCGCTTAGTACAGTGCTCTGCACATAGTAAGCGCTCAATAAATACGATTGATTGATTGATTGATTGATTTCCACAGAGCCATGCTGCTTCTCTGAGATCCAAACATGGATCTAAGCACTTAATAATAATGATGATGGCATTTATTAAGTGCTTACTATGTGCAAAGGACTGATCTGAGCACTGGGGAAGTTACAAGGTGATCAGGTTTTTCCACGGGGGGCTCACAGTCTTCATCCCCACTTTACAGATGAGGGAACTGAGGCTTCTTCTTCTCTAGCCCAGAGATGTGCCCTGGACTGCCTGAACAAATGAGCAACACACCATGCTGGGAGGTGGTTCTGAGGAGTGAAGGGGAGTGAAGTTGTTCTTGAGGAGAAGCTGCAATCAGAAGGCCATCAAGGGATGAAGAAGCAGCGTGGCTCAGTGGACAGAGCACGGGCTTTGGAGTCAGAGGTCATGGGTTCAGATCCCTGCTCCGCCAACTGTCAGCTGTGTAACTTTGGGCAAGTTACTTAACTTCTCTGTGCCTCAGTTACCTCATCTGGAAAATGGGGATTAAAAACTGTGAGGCCCCCGTAGGACAACCTGATCACCTTGTAACCTCCTCAGCACTTAGAATAGTGCTTTGCACAATTTGTACTTCCCAAGCGCTTAGTACAGTGCTCTGCACATAGTAAGCGCTCAATAAATACGATTGATTGATTGATTGATTTGCACATAGTAAGCACTTAACAAATACCATCATTATTATTATTAAGGGAGCCACGCAGGGCTAGGCCCTGCAAGTGGCAGCTGGAAGTGCAAACTGATGACTGTCTCTATATGTTGCCAATTTGTACTTCCCAAGCGCTTAGTACAGTGCTCTGCACATAGTAAGCGCTCAATAAATACTACTGATGATGATGATGATGTATAAACTGAGCCCAAGGAACCACTGGTCATGTACTGATACTCTCAGTCACATCCTAATTTGTGGAAAGTGATCACTCTCAGTAGCATCATCTTTGAATGCAAATGGAAGCTCTCTGTGAAAGTGGAGTATGGAAAATCTGCATCAACAGCAGGTCACAACACTCTCTGGGCATCTGCAGAAAAGGAAACCATTTTCAACTCATATTGTTTTTGAAAGTTTGATTTGAAGAGTTAAAACATCCTGTTGCCTAGTGCAGTGCACAGCACCCAGTGGACATTCAATAAATATTACTACTATTACTACTATTTTAATGGCATTTGTTAAGCACTTACTATGTTCCAGAAACTGTGTAATACAAGATAATCAGATTGGACACAGTCCATGTCCCCTATAGCGGGGAAGGGTGTCACAATTTTAATCATTTTATCGACGTGGTAATGGCATGGAGAAGGTAAGTGACTTGTCCAAGTTTGCACAGTAGACAAGTGGTGAAGTCAGAATTAGAGCCTAGATCCCTCTAACTTTACGGCCCATGCTCTATTTCTAGCAATACTATTACCACTGCTAGCAATGCCCAAGTAATTTTTGAACTATTATAATAGTAGTAGCTGTTAAATGTTTCATGAAATGTTTATTGTTTACTCTACTGAGCACTGGGAAAAAATACACACATGGGAATTTGATATGGTCCCAGTCCCTTGAGAGGCTCACAATCTAACAGTACAAGTAAGGAGAAGGGACTGGAGGTAGCCCCATCAGGAATGATGAAACAATGAAACACAACCCCAAAATATACACAAAATAAAATCAAAATCAGTTGGGGCCCACAGCTAGAGGAGAAAAATTTCAGACTTCTCAGGGCTCAGAGTTCAAGGTGCATCTGCAGCCACGGTTTTGTGAAGGCCTCATTTTGTGGGTAGGAGTGGTATCAGCTTTTATCCCCTGCCTGGAGGACACAGATCATGCTGGGAGCAGGGACTCCTGTGGCTGCACGTAAGGTGGTAGTTACCACAGATGCTTTTCTAGGTGGTGATGGGGAACAGTTATTTTTAATTACCCTCTATGGGCTGACTCTGTCCTGTGAGTTTCTTTCTTTGGGGCTTATTCATGGAAGGGGATCTCCATTAAACAAGCCACTTACCTTCAAAGAAGCTTCCTCCAAGAAAGCATTTAGTGAAGTTGTCACTCCTCTGTCACAGTCTATTTAGCACTATCATAGCAGCCAATTAGGCTGAAAAGCAGTATTTAAGCTGAAGGTTTCAGGGTAAAGCTGAGACACATTTAAGGTCAGACTTTCTGGCTCTGATAGAGCTCAGAAGTTTCCCAAACCCATTATATCACCATCTCAGATCAGTTTGGGAGTGGGGAGGAGGGAGTGGGTCTTTCTTAGGGGGGCAGCTTGGGGCTCTGTGGAATCAATCAATCAATCAATCGTATTTATTGAGCGCTTACTGTGTGCAGAGGACTGTACTAAGCTCTTGGGAAGTACAAGTTGGCAACATATAGAGACAGTCCCTACCCAACAGTGGGCTCACAGTCTAAAAAATCTTCCTTTCCCTTCAGTCAGAGGACAGTTGTAAATCACACCCTAGAGGTGCTCACATCAATCCATCAGCCACCTCTAGCAATTACATATGTATTTATTTTTACCTTGTCTCAGCACTTATGCATTTATGAATGCTCTACAGTACAGTCAGGAACCAAGTGTCTGGTTCCTGGGAAACTCTGCTACTCTCCATGTTCTCCATGAGAAGCAGTGTGGTCTAGTGGATAGAGCATGGGCCTCGAAGTCAGAAGGACTGGGGTTCTAATCCCAGCTCCATCGCTTGTAAGCTGTGTGAACTCAGACAACTCACTTAACTTCTATGTGTCTCAGTAATCTCATCTGTAAAATGGGGATTAAGACTGTGAGCCCTATGTGGAACAAGGACTGTGTCCAACTCGATTACTGTCAACTCAACTCAGCCCTCTCTTCTGCCAGACAAAACTATTTCTCCTCCCTTATTGACACCCATGCCCATCACCCCCGCCAGCTCTTCCGTACATTCAACTCCCTTCTCAGGCCCCCGGTTCCTCCCCCTCCTCCTTCCCTCACCCCCAACGATCTGGCCTCCTACTTCATTAACAAAATTCAATCCATCAGGTCCGACCTCCCCAAAGTCTCTTCCCCCCTTTCTCCAACCTCCCGGCTCTCAACACTCTCTGCTACTCTCCCATCCTTCCCAGCGGTATCCTCAGAGGAACTCTCCTCCCTCCTCTCAAGTGCTACTCCGGCCACCTGTGCTTCTGACCCCATTCCCTCTCATCTTATGAAATCTCTCGCTCCATCCCTTCTCCCCTCCTTAACTTCCATCTTCAACCGCTCACTCTCCACTGGTTCCTTCCCCTCTGCCTTCAAACATGCCCATGTCTCTCCCATCCTAAAAAAACCCTCTCTTGACCCCACCTCACCTTCTAGTTATCGTCCCATATCCCTCCTACCATTCCTTTCCAAACTCCTTGAACGAGTTGTCTACACGCGCTGCCTAGAATTCCTCAACAACAACTCTCTCCTCGACCCCCTCCAGTCTGGCTTCCGTCCCCTTCATTCCACGGAAACTGCGCTCTCAAAGGTCACCAATGACCTCCTGCTTGCCAAATCCAACGGCTCATACTCTGTCCTAATCCTCCTCGACCTCTCAGCTGCCTTTGACACTGTGGACCACCCCCCTTCTCCTCAACACGTTATCTGACCTTGGCTTCACAGACTCCGTCCTCTCCTGGTTCTCCTCTTATCTCTCCGGTCGTTCTTTCTCAGTCTCTTTTGCAGGCTCCTCCTCCCCCTCCCATCCTCTTACTGTGGGGGTTCCCCAAGGTTCAGTGCTTGGTCCCCTTCTGTTCTCAATATACACTCACTCCCTTGGTGACCTCATTCGCTCCCACGGCTTCAACTATCACCTCTACGCTGATGACACCCAGATCTACATCTCTGCCCCTGCTCTCTCCCCCTCCCTCCAGGCTCGCATCTCCTCCTGCTTTCAGGACATCTCCATCTGGATGTCCGCCCGCCACCTAAAGCTCAACATGTCGAAGACTGAGCTCCTTGTCTTCCCTCCCAAACCTTGTCCTCTCCCTGACTTTCCCATCTCTGTTGACGGCACTACCATCCTTCCCGTCTCACAAGCCCGCAACCTTGGTGTCATCCTCGACTCCGCTCTCTCATTCACCCCTCACATCCAAGCCGTCACCAAAACCTGCCGGTCTCAGCTCCGCAACATTGCCAAGATCCGCCCTTTCCTCTCCATCCAAACCGCTACCCTGCTCATTCAAGCTCTCATCCTATCCCGTCTGGACTACTGCACTAGCCTTCTCTCTGATCTCCCATCCTCGTGTCTCTCTCCACTTCAATCCATACTTCATGCTGCTGCCCGGATTATCTTTGTCCAGAAACGCTCTGGACATATTACTCCCCTCCTCAAAAACCTCCAATGGCTACCGATCAATCTGCGCATCAAGCAGAAACTCCTCACCCTGGGCTTCAAGGCTCTCCATCACCTCGCCCCCTCCTACCTCACCTCCCTTCTCTCCTTCTACTGCCCAGCCCGCACCCTCCACTCCTCCACCACTAATCTCCTCACTGTACCTCGCTCTCGCCTGTCCCGCCATCGACCCCCGGCCCACGTCATCCCCCGGGCCTGGAATGCCCTCCCTCTGCCCCTCCGCCAAACTAGCTCTCTTCCTCCCTTCAAGGCCCTGCTGAGAGCTCACCTCCTCCAGGAGGCCTTCCCAGACTGAGCCCCTTCTTTCCTCTCCCCCTCATCCCCCTCTCCATCCTCCCGTCTTACCTCCTTCCCTTCCCCACAGCACCTGTATATATGTATATATGGTTGTACATATTTATTACTCTATTTATTTATTTATTTATTTATTTTGCTTGTACATTTCTATCCTACTTATTTTATTTTGTTGGTATGTTTGGTTCTGTTCTCTGTCTCCCCCTTTTAGACTGTGAGCCCACTGTTGGGTAGGGACTGTCTCTATGTGATGCCAATTTGTACTTCCCAAGCGCTTAGTACAGTGCTCTGCACATAGTAAGCGCTCAATAAATACGATTGATTGATTGATTGATTGATTGATTACCTTGTATCTACCACAGAGCTTAGTTCAGTGCCTGACATATAGTAAGCACTTAGCAAATGTCACAATTATTAGGATTCTTATTCTTATTATTATTCTATCCTGCTTGCCTCCTCTTCCATCCATCCCCAGACCCAAATTAGCAGTGGGTGATCAGGTGAGGTCATTGATTCAGGCAGGGGGAGGACTCAGGCAGAAACTCCTCACCCTGGGCTTCAAGGCTGTCCATCACCTCGCCCCCTCCTACCTCACCTCCCTTCTCTCCTTCTCCAGCCCAGCCCGCACCCTCCGCTCCTCCACCGCTGATCTCCTCACCGTACCTCGCTCTTGCCTGTCCCGCCATCGACCCCCGGCCCATGTCATCCCCCGGGCCTGGAATGCCCTCCCTCTGCCCATCCGCCAAGCTAGCTCTCTTCCTCCCTTCAAGGCCCTGCTGAGAGCTCACCTCCTCCAGGAGGCCTTCCCAGACTGAGCCCCTTCCTTCCTCTCCCCCTCGTCCCCCTCTCCATCCCCCCATCTTACCTCCTTCCCTTCCCCACAGCACCTGTATATATGTATATATGTTTGTACATATTTTTTTACTCTATTTATTTATGTATTTATTTTATTTGTACATATCTATTCTATTTATTTTATTTTGTTAGTATGTTTGGTTTTGTTCTCTGTCTCCCCCTTTTAGACTGTGAGCCCACTGTTGGGTAGGGACTGTCTCTATATGTTGCCAATTTGTACTTCCCAAGCGCTTAGTACAGTGCTCTGCACATAGTAAGCGCTCAATAAATACGATTGATGATGATGATGACTCTTGGGGTTTTGGAATTGGTCTTCCCAAGTTCTTGTCATGAACCTTAGGTGGGCAGAACTAACCCCTGGCCTCCACCAACCTGCTGATGAAGATTCCCTCCTTGCTGTGGTTGATGCTTAGTGGCAAATCAGGGACCCTTCATTAAGCTCCAGGGGAAACATGGAGGCCAGCGGGGAAGAGAAACAGGATAGTCTCTAGGGGAAATAGGAAGAGGAGGGGAGGAGAGAGGGCACAGTTTTGGGGAGAATTGCGGGGATGTGAGATCTATTTTAGGATACTTCCTCCCTGCCTCTTCCCTGTCCTCCCTATTTTCTCGAGGAGAGCTGAAGTTGACCCCATGTAGCCTTGAGTAAGGGAATACTTTCTTTTTGAGGTTGCCTGGAGGTCGGGCCCAGAGAACATGTCTATCAATCGTGTTGCATTGTACTGGCCCAAGTGCTTAGTACAATAAGAACTCAGTAAATACCATTATGATGATGATGATGATAATATGAGAATTACTCAGACATAACAGTCTTTTGTGAGAAAGTCAGCTCAGCTGTCACAGTACGAAAATGGTCATGGTGCATGGACCATAACCCAGCTTCACAGCCTTTCCCCAGACCACAGAGGCTGCTGTCCTTGCAAGCCCATTCCCATGAGGACAGAACTTGGGACTATTAATGCTCTTGATGAAATAGAACAATAATAATAATAATAATGGTATTTTTTAAGCACTTACTATGCACCAAGCACTGTAATAAGCACTTGGGCAGGTACAGGGTAATCAGATTGGACAAACCCTGTCCCACATGGGGCTTACAGTCTTAATCCCCATTTTCCAGATGAGGTAACTGAGGCACAGAGAAGTGAAGTGACTTGTCCAAGGTCATGCACCAGACAAATGGAGGATCCAGGATTAGAACCCATGACCTTGTGGCTCCCAGACCCTTGTTCTATCCACTGGGCCAGGCTGCCTAACTATGACATTTTATTATTATTATTATTATTATTACTACTACTACTACTAATAAGTGCCTTCTAGTCATTTCTGATTCATAGTGACTCCTTGGATATACTTTCTCCAGAACGTCCTGTCCTCTGCCATAATTCACATCCTTTCTAATGGTTCTTCCGTTATCGTTGTTATGGTCTCTAGCCATCTAGCTGCTGGTCTGCCTCTTCCACATTTCCCCTGGACTTTTCCTAGCATTAGTGTCTTCTCCAGAGAATTAGTCCCCCTGATTATGTGTCCAAAATATGCTAATATAAGTCGAGTCATTTGGCCTTCCAAAGATCACTTTGGTTTAATTTGCTCCAAAATCCTTTCATTTGTTTTTCAGGGAGCCCACGGTATTCACAAAAGACCTCTCCAATACCACGTTTCAAAAGAATCGATGTTCTTTCTATCCTGTTTTCTCACTGTCCAGCTTTTGGATCCATACATTGTCACTGAAAATATGACATACAGCCCCAATAATGTTTTTCAGTGTTTAGAAACCAGAAGTCAGAAGTTGTAGGAGTAAGTGGAGAAAGTGTTTGGGAAACAGGGCAGGAGAGAGGGAAGAAAAGAAGATGACGATGGCAGAATACAGTAGAGTACGAAAAGGAAAGGAACAAAGAGAGAAGTTCAGGTGTGATGCCTCAAGGAGACCAAACAGGAAGCAGCAAAGGTAGACATTGGCTGGGAGGTAGGAGGAGGGATATTAAGGAACGGGGAAGAAGAAGGACAAAAACAGAAGACGGGAGATTACAGAGGGAGGGAGATGGAAGAGGGAGTGTAAATGGTAAAAGGGGAAGGAAATATTGGAGGGATAAGAGAAAAAGCAAAAGAAGGAAAGACAATCAGAAGAGGAAGGAAATGCTGACTAATAGTATGGGGAGGAAAGGGCCAAACAGATACAGAAAGGCTGGACGAAAGTGGGAAGGATCAGAATCCCATAAATCTTCCAGGAGTCTCAGTTTGTAATACTATTGGACTTTGCTACTGCCTTTATTTGGAAAGAGCATTGGGCTGGGTGTGAGAAGACCTGGATTCTAATCCCAGCTTCACCACTTGCCTGCTGTGTGATCTTCAGGAAATCACAACTTCTCTGTGCCTCAGTTCTCTCTTCTGCGAAATGGGGATTCAATAGCTGTTCTCCCATCTAGTTAGTCTGGAAGCCCCATGTGGGGCCTGATTATTTTGTGTCCACCCCAGGACTTAGTACAGTTCTTGGCACACAGTAAGCACTAGTAAGTATTGTTACTATTATTATTGTTATCAGTATTTGGACCCTGGCCATAAGACCCCATGCTAGCTCGGGTGACTGGTTTGAATTATATGTTTATTTAAGATCCATTATCTATTCTTGCTGGTTTCACACCCTTAGAATTGCCTTCATCTCAATTATTTTTAATGGTTTGTTTTTCACTCAGGTTTTTTAGGGCACTGAAGTATCCCCTTCCCCAAACTGGTAAGTCTTTTTATAAAGTCAAATATGGAATGCAGTGTGTGGGTGGTAGTACGTCTTATAATGAATGTAATATCTGCTCATGCATCTCACTCAGGGTGGAGTGTATTTCCGTTTCAGTGATTTTGATTCACGACCCGAGGAAGATATTGTTTGATCTAGGCTTGGTGCTATAAATATTGTCCAGTTAAAATTTTCTTTCTTTTACCTTTTACATTCAAACATGTGGTGTGTCTGATGCAATTTCCAGGACTTCAGAAATATCCAATTTCAGGCTAAAATGGAAATAGCTCACTAGGATATAATGAAATCAGGTATTTGTGCAGCAAAATGATGAAGCCATTGATCTTTTTCTAGCATAATGATGGATATTCATTCAAAAGAGACCAATATCCATATGCTTCTCTTTCTTTCACTTTATCCTATCATACACTCATCCCCTCGACACTTGACTATTTTTCAGACAAGAATAATGCAATCTAGCATCTTTCCAGAGAAGGAAGCGCTGAATCCCATGTGAAACTAACATTTTGACCAGGGGAAACAAATGGAAATATGCATCCTTGTTGAACAGAATAACTGGAAGCTGTTTATCCTGTTTTTGGATTCCCTCACTAAAAGTTTTCCAGTTAAGGTTTGCTTTCTGAATTTACAACTTATTTAGAGAAATGGAAAACCTAACTGACCTCTTCTGTTCCCTGAATGCCCAAATGGGGTTCAATCAATCAATCAATCAATCATATTTATTGAGCGCTTACTGTGTGCAGAGCACTGTACTAAGCACTTGGGAAGCACAAGTTGGCAACATATAGAGACAGTCCCTACCCAACAGTGGGATCACAGTCTAGAAGGGGGAGACAGAGAACAAAACTGAACATACTAACAAAATAAAATAAATAGAATAGATATGTACAGATACGAACCGGTTCCTTTACCACTCAGGACTCACAATCTCTGAAAGATGGGGAGCAAGTAATTCATTCTCATCATGCCGATGAGGAAACTGAGGTTCACAGAGGTAAAGTAATTTTCCCAAAGTCCACAGAAGGTCAGTGACAGAGCTGGGATTCATTCATTCATTCAATCGTATTGGTTGAGCGCTTACTGTGTGCAGAGCACTATGCTAAGCACTTGGAAAGTACAAGATGGGAAGCAGCGTGGCTCGGTGGAAAGAGCACGGGCTTTGGAGTCAGAGGCCGCGGGTCCAAATCCCGGCCCCACCACTTGTCAGCTGTGTGACTTTGGGCAAGTCACTTCACTTCTCTGGGCCTCAGTTCCCTCATCCGCAAAATGGGGATGAAGACTGTGAGCCCCTCGTGGGACAACCTGATTACCTTGTATCTACCCCAGCGCTTTGAACATATGCTGTTTTTTCTTTTTTTGAAAATGCTGCCAACCCATATAAACCCACCTGATGATGTGACCTCCCCTCCAGCAGTCATTACAAGTGAATGAGACAGTCAATATAGAAAATGCAGGGAGCATCCAAGGGCATCCTGGGCTTCTACCTCACCTTGATACTCTCCTACTACAATTCAGCCCACACACTTTGCTCCTCTTATGCTAACATTCTCACTGTACCTCAATCTCATCTATCGCACCACCTACCTCTCACCCACATCCTGCTGCTGGCCTGTAATGCCCTCCCTCCTCGAATCTGACAGACAATTACTCTCCCCTACTTCAAAGCTTTATTGAAGGTACATCTCCTCCAAGAGGCCTTCTCTGACTAAGCCCTCTTTTCTGCTTCTCGCTCCCCCTTCTTCATTGCCCTCACTTGCTCCCTTCACTCATCCACCCATTCCACCTGCACAGCACTTATCCACATTTCCATAGTGTATTTATTTATATTAATGTCTGTTTTGCCATCTAGACTATAAGCTTGTTGTGGACAGGGAATGTGTCTGTTATAATGGTTATATTGTACTCTCCCAAGTGCTTAGTACAGTGCTCTGCACACCTTAAGTACTTGATAAATATAAATGATTGATTTTATAAGACATTTTCAGCAGTATGCTGATTTTGGGAGTACTTAAAGGGTTTTCCTAGGGGACATCAGGTCCCTGGTTACCCTAGATTTGCATCTCCTTACCAGGTGAGCTCAGGGGAGCATGTCTGAATCATGCTTCTAGACTGTGAGCCCGCTATTGGGTAGGGACCATCTCTATATGTTACCAACTTGTACTTCCCAAGCACTTAGTACAGTGTTCTGCATACAGTAAGTGCTCAATAAATATGATTGAATGAATGGAACTAAGCACCAGGAGTTGTTAAAAAATATCAGATATGGAAATAGCAGGTGCAGAATCTGTACCGAACAGGGGACAGACCAGCTCAAAACTATACTATTCGCAGTTGAGTTGGACAGCTGAAAGACTGATGTCAGAAAAGACTGTTGAGTCTCCCTGTCTTCCTCCTGCAGTTTTTCCTCCAGACTTTTACTCCTTCTGCTAGTCCATCAGCATGAGAAGGCTCTAAGGGTCATGATAGTCCAACTGCGTAAACTACCATATTTACTCACATTATGGCCCACTTTTTCAAATAATTTGATTAAATGAAAATATGCATTGGGTGAATATGCAGGTCATATAAGAATTAAGTTCTAACAATAAGGGGAAAAGAGGAAAAGTAAAAAAAGGGGGGAAAAGAAGAGGAAGGTAAGAAAACACTTGAGGCTGGCTTTTACTTCTTGAATGAGCACAATAAGCATTCAGGAAATTAACTTCTAGACTTTGAGCCTGTTTTGGGTAGGGACTATCTCTATATGTTGCCTATTTGTACTTCCCAAGTGCTTAGTACAGTGCTCTGCTCACATTAAGCACTCAACAAATACGATTGAATGAATGAATGAATGAACTCTCCCTCCCTGCTAGGCTGTCACCTCTTCCTCCTCCTTTGGAGGTCACTCACATCAGTGACAAAAATCCCTCACCAAAATGGGTTATCACATTTTCACCTGTCTTTTCCTCTTCTCCCCGTCATAGTGAAGAAGCTCCCTCCTCCCCAACTCTACTGCATTGTCATGTTCTCTTCCTCTTCCTCACTACCTGTAATTAGGTGGTATTTACTCTTCAAAACTTGTGGTGGGGCAATTATGCAGTGAGGGAAAATATGAGAGTAAATATAATAATTCTTTTTCACAAAGTGTTTGTAAGAAACTTAGCTCCCACATTCCATCTGGCTCAGGACTCAGCCCAGAAGAACCAGGGAGCTAGAGCACAAAACAGCCATGGGTTGGTTGCCTTCCTGATGCACGTGCTCAAGGTTAAAGGATCATCTAACACCTGTAACTTTTCCTTTCTGTCTCCTGAAACACTCCTCAGTCCCAAGTGGATGTCTGAGTCCCTATCCCTCACAGGGTTCACAGTCTAAGTAGAAGGGAGGCCAGGAATTTAATCTCCATTCCAAGAGCCCTTCCCCGATTAAGCCCTCTTTTCCCTGACTCCCTCTCATTCGTTCACTCATTCACTTGTAGTTATTGAACACTTACTGTGTGTAAAGCCATGTACTAAGCACTTGGGAAAGTACAATACCACAATAAAGAGAGACAAGTCCTGCCCACAACGAGCTTACAGTCTACGGAGGGGAGATAGACATCAATATAAATAAACAAAATTACAGAAATGAGTGAAATTACAGATATATGCGTAAGTGCTGTGGGGCGGGGAGAGTGGGGGAAGAGCAAAAGGAGCAAGTCAGGGTGACGCAGAAGGGAATGGGATATGAAGAAAAGTGGGGCTTGGTCTGGGAAGGCCTCTTGGAGGAGATGTGCCTTCACTAAGGTTTTGAAGGCAGGGGAAAGTAATCATCTCTCCCTTCTGCATCGTTTACACATCTGGATCTGTACCAGTTGAGTATTTAGTATTCACCCCCCCCCCCTCAGCCCCACAGGACCTGTGTACATATCAGTAAATTTTATGTTACAAAGTATGCATTTATGTTAATGTCTTTTTCCCCCTCTATACTGTAAGCTTGCTATGGGCAGGGACCATGTCTACCAACTCTGATGCATTGTACTCTCGCAAGTGGTCAGTACAGTACAAGCTGGGATTAGAACCCAGGTCCTTCTGACTCCCAGGGCTGTGCTCTATCCACAAGACTACTCCTCCATCTCTTTTTTGCTGCTGACCCCCTCCCTCCACCTTTATATAAAACAGACCACTACTCTTCCAATCTTCAAAAGCCTCCTAAAATCACAACCCCAAGAACGCTTTTCCGACTCAGCTCTCCTGTCCCCTTTTGCGATCCCTATGCATTTGGAGGTGCACCCGTTAGCCACTTTACTATTCACTGCACAATAGGAAGGCCAGAACTGATGGGATATTGACATTCCACAGAAGTGTGGGTGCAGACAGGCACCCACAAAATATTAAGCAACCTAAGGGTCTCCTTGGGACTAGCTCATCAGTGACATGACTGACAAAGACAAACTGGTAATTTCAGGCCATTGGTCTCTCGGAAATAAAGGTGCTCCATTCCTTCCACACTTAGAACCTTGCCTGAGTCCAGGGAAATGTTTTTCTGGTGTCTTGTGAGACTTCAGTGTGGCTCAGTTGAAAGAGCACGGGCTTTGGAGTCAGTGGTCAGGGGTTTAAATTCCGGCTCTGCCAATTGTCAGCTGTGTGACTTTGGGCAAGTCACTTAACTTCTCTGTGCCTGTTACCTCATCGGTAAAATGGGGATTGACTGTGAGCCCCCTGTGGGACAACCTGATCACCTTGTAACCTCCCCAGCGCTTAGAACAGTGCTTTGAACATAGTAAGCACTTAATAAATGCCATCATTATTATTATTCACTATATCAGCAACCCAAATAAAACAGTCACTTAGGGGACCTATTGATTTTACCCAGCCCGAATTAAAAAAGAAAAGGAAAAAATAGGTGATGGCACTGGCTAAGCGTTTCTCATCTTAGCAAAACAGATTTCACAGATTTTCTGCTTTTCAAAAAAAAAACGCACCCTTTAAATTTTAGTTTTCAAACTTGAGGAAGGTTAGGTGTGAAAAAGAAATGCCATCTGTTAATGGAATATCAGCAAGTAGTGAAATTAGTCTGAGTGAAATGTAGATGCTCTGTTAATGAAATCTGACCCATCGAAGATACATTTCACATTTCAGTTAACACTATTAATAATGCAGTCTGACTGCCTCATTGGGCCATAGACATTTTCCCTCAATTATTGATGTTGACTCATACGTTCAACTCCATTCTGACCTTTGGATGATAAATACAAGCTTGGCCACTCAGAGCCAAGCAAGAAACGAATATATTATAAAAGGATTTTAGCCCCACAAGCTCCAGAATGATATCCTTTTCCTGATGATACATAGCAATCATTTTTTTATTTCTTTTGGAGAGTGGATGAACACAAAAGAAAAGAAAAGAAATAAATGATGATGGCTGAACTCTTGAATTAGATTATTTCCCCAAGGTCCTTTGGGGAAGGACAAACAACAGGAACTAGGGCCAATGACGTAAGAATCATTTATTCATTCATTCAGTTGTATTTATTGAGCGCTTACTGCGCACAGAGAGGATCCATGTCAGACTCTTGCCATATTTCCTTGGGCAGAATGAAGAATGTTGCAAAAGTAGGGAAACAGGATGGCCTAGTGGATAGAGCACAGGCCTAGGAGTCAGAAGGTCATAGGTTGTAATCCTGCCTCTGCCACTCATCTGCTATGTGCCCTTGGGCAAGTCAATTAACTTTTCTGTGCCTCAGTTACCTTGTTTGAAAAATGGAGATTTAAACTGTGAGCCCCACGTGGGACAGAAACGGTGTCCAACCCAATTTGCTTGTATCCACCCCAGAACTTAGTACAATGCCTCCAACAGAGTAAGTTCTTAACAAATACCATCATTATTATTGTTAGTGGAAAGAGTGTGGGCCTGAGAGTCATAATCCCATGGTTTCAACTATCATTTCTATGCTGATGATACCCAAATCTACATCTCCACCCCTGTTCTCTCTCCCTCCCTCCAGGCTCGTATCTCCTCCTGCCTTTAGGACATCTCCATCGGGATGTCTCCCCACCATCTAAAACTCAACATGTACAAGACTGGGCTCCTTATCTTGCCTCCCAAACCCTTTCCTCTCTCTGACTTTCCTGTCACTGTAGATGGCACTACCATCTTCCCATCTCACAAACCCACAACCTTGGTGTCATCCTTGACTCTGCTCTCTCATTCATTCCACACATCCAATCCGTCACCAAAATCTGCCGGTCTCACTTCCACAACATCGCTAAGATCTGCCCTTTCCTCTCCATCCAAACTGCTACCTTGCTGGTTCAATCTCTCATCCTATCCCGACTGGATTACTGCATCAGCCTCTTTTCTGGTCACCCATCCTCCTGTCTCTACCCACTTCAGTCTATACTTCACTCTGCTTCCAGGATTATCTTTGTACAGAAACACTCTGGGCATGTCACTCCCCTCCTCAAAAATCCAGTGGTTGCCTATCAACCTTCGAATCAAGCAAAAACTCCTCACTATCAGCTTCAAAGCTCTCCATTACCTTGCCCCCTCCTACCTCACCTCCCTTCTCTCCTTCTACAGCCCAGCCCGCACCCTCCGCTCCTCTGCCACTAACCTCCTCACTGTGCCTCGTTCTCGCCTGTCCCACCATCAATCCCTGGCCCATGTCCTCCTCCTGGCCTGGAATGCCCACCCTCCACACATCCATCAAAATAGTGCTCTTCCTCCCTTCAAAGCTATACTGAGAGCTCAATTCCTCCAGGAGGCCTTCCCAGACTAAGCCCCCCATTTTTCCTCTCCTCTTCCTCCTCCCATCCCCATCCCCTCTCTACCCTTCCCCTTCCCACAGCAGTAGTGTATATCTGTACGTATTTATTACTCTTATTAATGATGTGTATATAGCTATAATTCTATTTATTCTGTTGAATTGACACCTGTCTACTTTTTTAAAAAAATCTATCTCCCCCTTCTAGATTGTGAGCCCATTGTTGGGTATAGGTTGCCAATTTGTTCTTCCCAAGTGCTTAGTACTGTGCTCTGCAAACAGTAAGCACTCAATAAATACAATTGAATGAATAAATGAATGAATCCCAGCTCCACCACTTCCCTGCTGTGTGACTTGGGGCAAGTCACATAACTTCCCCGGACTTCAGTTTCCTCAACTGTAAAATGGGGATTTGATACCTGTTCACCCTCTTTTTAGACTGTGAACCCCATATGGGACAGGTTCTTTATCTGACCTGATTAACTGGTATCTAGCCCAGGGCTTAGAACAGTATCTGACACATAGTAAGCACTTAATTACCATAATTATTTTCATTAATTATTAATACACCACTTAAGACCATGTACTAAGATTAAAAATGGAAAATCCCACGGAGCTTTGGGGACCATGACTGCGTCCAATGGTGATGCTGGCTGGGTCTCTGTGACTTGGTTGTGGGCAAGGAAGCACAGGCCTGGCAGTCAGAAGGTCATGGGTTCTAATCCCTCCTCTGCCACTTGCCTGCTGTGCGACCTTGTGCAAATCATTTAACTTCTCTGTGCCTCAGTTCCCACATCTGCCAAATGAGGATTGAGACTGTGAGCCCCACATAGGGCAGGGACTGTGTCCAACCCAATTTGCTTGTATCCACTCCAGGGCTTAGTACAGTGCCTGGCACATAGTAAGCACTTAGCAAATACCATACTTATTATTATTAATACCAACTGTGACCTTATACTCTCTCAAGTGCTCATTATAGTGTTCTGCACACAGTAAGGGGTCAATTAATGAAATTGATTCATTGATCAATTAGTTCCAGTTGTAAATTTCAGTCCAAAGAAGACACTCAGGCCATTTCACTCTGCTGATAAGGATACACAGTGTTTGACCTCAAGGGCTTTCCCCTATAGTACCTAAACTCTGTTGTCTCCCCAACTGTATCATAAGTTCTTTGATAATTCTACTGTGCCCTCCCAAATGCTTAGCAGGGTGTTCTTTTACAAAGTAAGTACTCCATAAATAAGGATCATAATGAAGTTCATTTGAAGGTGGAGATTGTGAATTTTTGCCAAACTGAGAATATGAGTGTTTGAAGAGAGATTTCTATTCAAGTCTGGTTTAGTAAGCACTGAATATATTGCTTTCCACACAGTAATCACTTAGTAAAAATGGTTGATTGATTGATTACTTGATTATTGATTACTTGATTATCATTGAGGATATTAATCTTTTTTCAAAGGTTTTTAATTCAACTTTATTCCTGGATCTGCTCTGTGTGTGCGACAATTCTTTGTATTCCAAATAAAAGTATAACATTCAGGAATTATACGATTTTTTGTTTGTGAAGGCTGGTGTTCTAAGACTATAATCTTCCCCTCTAGATTGTAAGACCATTGTGGGTAGGAAATGTGTCTATTATATTGTTATATTGTACTTTTCCAAGCACTCAGTACAGTGCTCTGCAGTCAATCATATTTATTGAGCACTTACTATGTGCAGAGCACTGGACTAAGTATTTGGGAGAGTACGGTACAACAAAATTAGCAGATAATTCCTGTCCATAATGAGCTTATTATCTAGAGAGATAGGCAAACCTTAATATGAATAAGTAATTTATAATATATCATTTGAAGATTTGTACATAAGTGCTGTGAGTTGGAGGTAGGGCGATTATCAAATTTCCAAAGGTCACAGGTCAAAATGCATAAATGAGGAAGAAGGGAGAGTGAGCCGGGGAAAAGGGGGTTAAATTGGGAAAGGCCTGTTGGAGAAGACGTAACCGCAATAATGCTTTGAAGATGGAGTGAGAGGTGGTCTGGCATATTTGGAGTGGGAGGAAATTCCAGGCTAAGGGGAGAACATGGGAGTGGGGTTGACAGCAAAATAGGAATAACTAGGGCATAGTGAGGAAGCTGGTGAAAGAGGAGTGGAATGTGCAGGCTCAGTGGTAATAGGGCATTAATGAGGTGAGTAGGATGGGACAAGCTGATTGAGTACTTTAAAGACAATGGTAAGGAGCTTCTCTTCAATGCAAAAGTGGATGGGCAGTCACTGGAGGTTTTTGAAGAGTTGGACAACATGGGCTGAATACTTCTGTTGCAGAGTGTAGCATGGATTAGAATGGGGGAGACAGGAGACCGGGGGTTAGCGAAGAGGTGGATGCATTAATCAAGGTGGGATAGGATAAGGGCCTGGATCAGGATGGTAGCAGTTCGGATGTAGAGGAAAGTGAGGAATTTTACAAATGTTGTGAAGTTAGAATTGGCAGGACTTGGTGACAGATTGCATATGTGGGTAGAATGAGAAAGATGAGTCTAGAATAATGTCAAGGATATGGACCTGTGAGGGAGGGTGGTGGTGTTGTCTACGGTGATGGGAAAGGCAGGGGAAGACAGGGTTTGGTGGGTATCATAAGCCCCCCAGTTCATACCAACCAGGATCTTCCTGGACCGGGGGAGCCTCAGAGACATGTAGTAGAAGTCAAACCACATCTCTGATCACCAAGGTTACTCTGAGAAGTTTTTTTTAACTTAGTAAAAAATCTATTTTTTACTTTACTTTTTTTTTACTTTTTTTACTTTTTACCAATGTGCAAGGGAGTGACACATATATACACACACTCACTCCACTATCCAAGGGTCCAATACCAGTCTGTGGTAAAAGGAGCCCTTTCAGCCAATGCTTCTTCTTTCTGCTTCCAAGTGCCGCTTCTATTGCTCTCCTGCTGCATGTACTACCCTCTGTACCTTCTGCAAGGCTCTGCTGTCTCCGGATACCCCCAGTCTGCATGTCCCCTTTGTGTCTCTGCATGCCCCCTCATGATTCAAACCAAACACGTTTTAACTGTCTTAGGCATCGCAGCTAGGGCCTAATTGGCAGTCATTGGCAGTCTAGGCCCATTACTGGGTAGAACAGGGAGAGAAAGCCAGGCCTCCCTCCATGCTCCACCCCATGGGCCAGCAATCACTTGCCTCAAATAGAGTGCCTCATTGCCTTATGAGTCGCTTCCTTGTTGCTGTGGTTCATGGAACATGAACAGTCACTAAAAAGGCAGCTTGATGTGGGCTCATCACAGTTGGGAACATAAGTAGTTCAGTTCTGCACACAGTAAGCACTCAATACATTGATTGATTGATTGAAGATTACAGCTCTGAGACATTTACCCCATTGGCCCTAATATTTAATTCAAGCAACAAAGAGCTATTTCAATTTCAAGTTTTTCTTTAGATCCCAAATCATGTTATCTTGTGGCCAGAAATGCAACAAACATGAGCAGATCACAGCTTCCAAAGGAGGAGCACCTACAGTGGTCGTAAAGATAGCAGTCAGTTTCATGGCATAATCCCCCCAGTAGAGAACACTTGCTTCTGAACAGTTGCTTACCACACATAAAACTCCATGTATTTCCTCCCATGTCATTATAGAGCACTGTCTGTTTAAATTTCCAGGGTGAAAGATCTCAGGTATGTCTTTCGATCTTGCCAACATGCTGTGAACCACTAATTCCAAATCTAATATAAATGCAGGATTGGGGAGGGTTTAAAGTGGTTCCAGTGAGATGGAGTAGTGGAAAGATCCAGCTGTGGTGATGTATTGTTAATGGGAGTAGATGGGGAAAGAGAACATTCATCTTGAATGCCACAGAAATTTAGTTAGTTTAATAAATAATCTAGAAAGTACTAAGATGAATCTATTTCTTTATTGCCTTATCTAGCAGCATGGCATAGTGAAGACCACGGGCCTGGGAGCCAGAAGGTCATGGGTTCTAGTCCTACCTCATCCACTTGGCTGCTGTGTGGCCTTGGGCAAGTCACTTCACTTTTCAGTGCCTCAGTTATCTTATCTGTAAAATGGGGATTAAGACTGTGAGCCCCCTGAGGGACAGGGACTATGTCCAACTCAATTTGCTTGTATCCACCCGAGCACTTAGTACAGTGCCTGACACACAGTAAATGCTTAACAAATCCCACAGTTATTATTACTATTCGAAGATGATGCTACTGATGTGAGGCCTTATCTCTTCTCTCTTCACATTTGACAGACGTTCACTCTTTCCACCTTCAAAGCTCTATTAAAAGTATATCTCCTCCCAACAGCCTTTCCCAATTAAGACATTTCCTTTTCTCCCACTTCCTTCTATGTCGCTTTTGCAATTGGATTTGAAACAATCAGTCAATCAATCAAATTTATTGAGCACTTACTGTGTACAGAGCACTGTAGTAAGCACTTGGGAGAATACAATGTAACAGGGTTGGTAGACATGTTCCCTGCCCACAGTGAGCTCACAGTCTAGAGTTTGAGACAGACATTGATGCATAAATTACAGATATGTACATAAAGGCCGTGGGGCTGAGGGTGGGAGAGTGGCCAGTGGAGAGATAGACAAGATCAAGATATAGTGAGTATGTTGGTATTAGAGAGCAAAGTATGTGGATTGGGTTGTAGTAGGAGAGCAGAGAGGTAAGGTAGGAGGGGGCAAGGTGATTGAGGGCTTAAAAGCCAATGGTAAGGTGTTTCTGTTTGATGAGGAAGTGGATGGGCAACCATTGTAGTTTTTTGACAAGTGGGGAAACATGGCCTGAACGTTTTTGTAGAATGATCCAGAGAGCAGAGTGAAATATGGACTGAAGAGGGGAGAGGCAGGAGGCAGGGAGATCAGCAAGGAGACGGATGTAGTAATCAAGGCAGTATAGGGTCAGTGCTTGGATTAAAGTGGAAGAAGTTTGGATGGAGAGGAAAAGGTAGATTTCAGGGATGTTGTGGAGGTTGAAATGCCAGGATTTGGTGACAGATTGTATATGCGAGTTGAATGAGAGATGATTCAAGGATAATGCCAAGGTTAGGGTCTTGTGAGACAGGAAGGATGGCTTCCTCCCTGTCTTCTTTTCACACTTGGATCTATTTCAACCCACTTGAATAGCGTGATTAGAGCTTACTTCAATTTAGCATTAGAGAGTGACAGACCTATTCATCATAGGTAATGACAGACCTCTAGTCTGTTAGCACAGGGTGCCTTTTTCTGAATTGGATGTGAAACATAACATTTTGAAAATTAAATATTTAAATATTGGAATATAAAATAATTTAATTCAAAGTATTTTACTACTGATTCATATGGATGTTTCACTTCTGTTTGTTCTTGTGATGTGTTTATAACACTTTAAAAATCTATTTGTATTGTTATGGTCAATTTTTGACTCTTGGAAATGCATCAATACACTTAGCATTTTTTCCTTAGGAACTGCCCTTTATTTAGTGCTCTTCCACTTAAGACTTTTTTCATGGAAGCAATTACGGGTGCTAACTAGGTCATAGCACAACATAAAAAGAAATCTATGGAATCTGTCTTTGAAAGCAATGGAGAGATGCACAGTTGTCCATCTATCTCTCTTTGCATAGCATTCCTCATGCTGGAAGGGTAAACCGATGATAATGAAGTTCATCTCTGAGTGCATGTCTGACAAAAAGGTCAAGGCTGGAACCAGCGATTTGGACACATTGTGTGCATCGAAGGACTATCTTAGATGTGCTACCATGTTGATCTCTGGAGCACTTGGAACTTTGCCTCATGATCCTGTTGGAGATTATCCTCAAAAAGAACCTCTTCTTTGAATGCAGTGTGCCATATCCAACAATCCATGGCCATTAGCTTGCTGTCTGTACCACTATCTGATTCTTTGTTTTCTATGCTCTTAGAATGTTGATTCTGTCCTCTTGCATTCCATAACTCACCATATATCTGTTGTTTGGGTGTTCTGCTGTCTCTCATTTCCTTCATATCCACCATGCCGTGCATCATCATCATCAGCATCAATCGTATTTATTGAGCGCTTACTATGTGCAGAGCACTGCACTAAGCGCTTGGGAAGTACAAATTGGCAACATATAGAGACAGTCCCTACCCAACAGTGGGCTCACAGTCTAAAAGGGGGAGACAGAGAACAAAACCAAACATACTAACAAAATAAAATAAATAGAATAGATATGTACAAATACAATAAATAAATAGAGTAATAAATATGTGCAAACATAACTTGAATCCTCGGTGTGTGAGTTGGATTTTGAATTAAACGCTTGACATACGAGCAGCAGCGTACACTTTCCAACGCGAGAGAACCGCCTTGGTTTTTTTTTTTTTTTTTTTTGGAATGGCAGCACTGCCAAAATCCTCACCCCCTTCATCAGTGTTTCGGTTCTTAAAAGGAAAAACCCTTTTTGGCGTGGCTCGGTGGAAAGAGCCCGGGCTTGGGAGTCAGGGGTCGTGGGTTCTGATCCCGGCTCCGCCACTGGTCGGCTGGGTGACGTTGGGCAAGTCACTTCCCTTCCCTGGGCCTCCCCCTTTTAAATGTGAATGAAAAAACCAATCCTCTGTTGTCTGTCTCCCCTTTCTAGACTGTGAGCCCATCACTGGGTAGGGACTGTCTCTATATGTTGATGATTTGCACTTCCCAAGCGCTTAGTACAGTGCTCTGCACATAGTCAGCGCTCAATAAATACGATTGAATGAATGAATGAAAGAGGAATGATTTCCTTTGGGAACTTCATTGTTTATTATCTGAGACTACATTTCAGGAGCCCTTAAAGTATGCTTTTGGAAATTCTGTAAATCCAGTGAGCATTGCGAATGCATTCTAGGTTCTCTAAAGATGCCAGCAACAGCTATTTTCCTTTCTACACTGAAGTATTTCAACTCTCTTTAGTAGGGCATTATTCCAATGGCCTGTTTGGTTATGCTTGACCTCGGTTTATTTGTGATTTTCACTGTGCAATGTTTCCAGTGAGTGAGATTTTACTTTTTAAATGTTCCACTGATTGTGGAGTGTAAAGATTCCTGTCAAGGATTTCAAATAATATGTTTATCTTCCTGGCTGCTTTCATCTTCACATTTCATTTTTCTATCATGAGGGGAGGTATTAAGTCAAGTGGAACCATTTTTTCTGGCTCAGAACTTGGTATTTCCAGGAGGAGGGATAAATTTCCCTCTTTCAGTTGGACAACACCCATTCTTGGCTGGATGTCCACTTCTTCCTGAAAATATTGTCCCAATATCGTTCACATTGACATGAACAAACTGATTCTTTTCCCAAAGTATACACTAAAGAACCAGTGCAGAAACACACTCATGATTAAGCTGAATGGCATGTCCCACTGGGAAATTGTGATATATTATATCAAGATAGCATTGCCTAGTAGATAGGGAATGGGACTGGGAGCCAGTGGATCTGGGTTCTAATTTTGGCTCCATCACTTGCCTATTGTGTGGCCTTGGGCAAGTCACTTAACTCCCTGTGCCTCAGTTTCC
The DNA here is from genome assembly GCF_015852505.1 of Tachyglossus aculeatus. Taxonomy (NCBI): domain Eukaryota; kingdom Metazoa; phylum Chordata; class Mammalia; order Monotremata; family Tachyglossidae; genus Tachyglossus; species Tachyglossus aculeatus. The sequence goes on along the minus strand of NC_052066.1, from coordinate 99,662,361 downwards.
TCATCTGCAAAATGGGGATTAAAAGTACCTGTTCTCCCTTCTACTTAGATTCAGAGCCTCATGTTGGACAGGAACTGTGTCTGACTTATTTAACTTTAATCAATCAATCAATCAGTTGCATTAATTGTCGTGGGTTCTAATCCTGGCTCCACTGCTTATCTCCTGTGTGACTTTGGGCAAGTCACTTCACTTCTCTGTGTCTAAATTACCTCATCTGTAAAATGGGGATTAAGACTGTGAGCCCTACATGGGGCAACCTGATTACCTTGCATTTACCCCAGCACTTAGAACAGTGCTTGGCACAAAGTAAGTACTTAACAATAATAATAATAATAATGGCATTTATTAAGTGCTTACTATGTGCAAAGCACTGTTCTAAGTGCTGGGGAGGTTACAAGGTGAACAGGTAGTCCCACAGGGGGCTCACAGTCTTAATCCCCATTTTACAGATGAGGGAACTGAGGCACAGAGAAGTCACGTGACTTGCCCAAAGTCACACAGCTGACAATTGGCAGAGCCGGGATTCAGACCCATGACCTCTGACTCCAAAGCTTGTGCTCTTTCCACTGAGCCATGCTGCTTCAAATACCATTATTATTATTATAATTTACTTACTGTGTGCAGAGCAGCAAGTCACTTAACTTCTCTGTGCCTCAGTTACCTCATCTGTAAAATGGGGATAAAGACTGTAGGCCCTCTGTGGGACAACCTGATTCATTCAGTCGTATTTATTGAGTGCTTACTGCGTGCAGAGCACTGTACTAAGCACTTGGGAAGTACAGGCTGGCAACATATAGAGACGGTCCCTACCCAACTGCCGGCTCACCATCTATCACCCTGTAACCTCCCCAGCACTTAGAACAGTGCTTTGCACATAGTAAGTGCTTAACAAATGCCATCACTATTATTAATACAACAATAAACAGTGACATTTCCTGCCATCAATGAGTTTATAGTCTAGGGGGTGAGGAGATAGACATCAATATTAAGCCCCCACTTTCCTCTTCTCCCACTCCCTTCGGCGTCACCCTGATTTGCTCCCTTTGTTTTTCCCCCCTCCTAGCTCCACAGAAGTTATGTACATATATGTAATTCATTCATTTATATTAATGTCTGTCTCCCCCCTCTAGACTGTAAGCTCTTAGTGGTCAGGGAATTTGTCCATTTATTGTTGTGTTGTATTCTCTTGGGCATTTCGTACAGTGCTCTGCACACAATAAGCACTTGTATCTACTTCAACACTTAGACTAGTACTTGACACAAAGTAAGAGCTTAACAAATACTGTGAGAAAATAAAAAATATGAGGCCATCACCAGCATCATTATACATCCAATCAATGGTCCATCCATATCAGGCCTCTGTGTTTGAAGGTGTCAACATGTTGTTTGGAGGGACTGGATGATGGCTGAGGGAACCGGGATATCTATCCTCATCATAGGAGATAGAACATTAAAAACTGGACACTTTTGGAATGCACTGATTAGCCACGGATAAATAGTCAGAATAAAACTCTTGAAGAAATATAGACCAAGGAAATGTGACCATCTTAAAGTGCACACTAAGCTCCCACAGTCAAAGCCACAGAGACCGATTACACGCACTGCGCTGATGGCCTGTCTCATCAATTACCAGGCTGACATGGGGGCCTAGGAGTCTCCCTTTCATTCTTGTTCCCAGAGTGAAGCTAGAAGGCTGACTCTGAGGTCAGCTCCAATCACTTCCCACTCCTTTAGTGGAATGAGGGTCGAGGTGGCAACAGGATTGTGACTGTGGATGATGAGGTCCTCTAGATTGTAAGCTCACTGTGGGCAGGGAATGTGTCAGTTATTTTATTAATTCACTAATTCATTCAATTAATCACATTTATTGAGTGCTTACTCTGTGCAGAGCACTGTATTAAGCACTTGGAAAGTACAATTCAGCAGTAAAGAGAGACAATCCCTGCCCACACTAGTCTTACAGTATATAAAAGAGGGGAGACAGACATTAAAACAGGTAAACAGGCATCAATATAAGTAAATAGAATTATAGGTATGTACATATATACATAAGTTCTGTGGCAGGGGAGGGTAGAGCAAAGGGAGTGAGTCAAGGTGATGCAGAGGGGAGGGGGAGCTGAGGACATGGGGGGCTTAATCTGGGAAGGCTTCTTGGAGGAGGTGAGCCTTCAGTAAGAATTTGAATGGGGGAAGTGTAATTGTTTCGCAGATTTGAGGAGAGAGGGCATTCCAGGCCAGCGGTAGGAAGTGGGCCAGGGGTTGATGGCGGGACAGGTGAGTATGAGGCACAGTGAGAAGGTTAGGACCAGAGGAGTGGAGTGTGCAGGCTGGTAAGTAGAAGGAGAGAAGGGAAGTGAGGTAAGAGGGAGCAAGGTGATGGAGAGCTTCAAAGCCAACAGGGAGGAGTTTTTGCTTAATACAGAAGTTCATAGGCAACCACTGGATACTTTTGAGGAGGGGGTGACGTGCCCAGAACATTTCTATAGAAAGATCTTCCAGGCAACAGAGTGAAGTATGGACTGAAGTGGGGAGAGACAGGGGGTTGGGAGGTCAGAAAGGAGGCTGATGCAGTAATCCAGTTGGGATAGGATGAGTGATTGCCCCCTCCTACCTCACCTCCCTTCTTTCCTTCTACAGCCCAGCCCGCACCCTCCGCTACTCTGCCGCTAACCTCCTCACTGTGCCTCATTCTTGCCTGTCCAGCCATCGACCCCCGGCCAACATCCTCCCCCTGGCCTGGAATGCCCTCCCTCCCCACATCCATGTCTACCTGTATATATGTATACCTGTATATATGTATATATGTTTGTACATATTTGTTACTCTATTTATTTATTTATTTTACTTGTACATATCCCTTTTATACTGTGAGCCCACTGTTGGGTAGGGACTGTCTCTATGTGTTGCCAATTTGTATTTCCCAAGCGCTTAGTACAGTGCTCTGCACATAGTAAGCGCTCAATAAATACGATTGATGATGATGATGATGATTGTACTAATGTAATAGCTGTTTGGGATGGAGAGGAAAAGGTGGATCTTGCGGGGTTGTGAAGGTGAGACTGGCAGGCTTTTATGACAGATTGGATTTGTGGGGTAAATGAGAGAGCGGATTCAAGGATGACACCAAGGTTATGGGCTTGTGAGACAAGAAGGATTTGTTATATTGCACTCTCCTAAGCTCTTAGTACAGTTTTCTGCACACAGTAAGCACTCGATAAATAATTACGATTGACTGGCTGACTGACTAATGAGGTGGAGGGTTACAGTAGAAAAAGCTCTGTAATCACAGAATAAAATAGAAATATATGTGAAACACTGGTGAGGAAAAATCAAAAGGTGGTATGATTTTTTTAAAACTTTAAACTTTCTGACAGCCTTTGATTTTTTTCATGGAAAGATGTTTTGTTTGCATCTCCAAAAACTTAACTGTGGTCTGTCCAGTTTCTAGTATATTTGGGACCATAATTACTTTGCATTTAACAGTAACCCTTCTCAAACTCTGTGTATTTGGAAATGTTCTTCTTTGTGTCCTTATGCTTTTTGTCCAAATTTAGCAAAATTGAAGTGACTGAAACCATGTAAATTACACATCTGCAGAGTTGCCTAATCCTGGGAACAGAACCCCAAAGAGCAGTGTTGGTTGGATACAACTGAAAAATAAATGCTCTTCTGAAAGGAAAAATCCTCTTTAAACGTTTCTACATAGCTAACTTTCAGCATAACAAGTTTAAAAGAGAAAATGATCCTAATACTTGTGACCGTAGCTCCTCTGCATTGCAAGCAACTTGAGGGCAGGGTCGATGTTCATCAAATCCATCATATTGTACTCTCCCGAGAGTTTAGTACAGCACTCTGCACAAGGTAAGTGTTCAGTACGTACCACTGATTGATAACGATGGATAATGATGGAGTCTTCTGTCAGGAATGACAAATGAGCCTCTGTACTGAGACTTTAGTACTGTGAATCTCTGGGGAAGACTTTGTTATAGTGCTACTCTTAACACAGCACCACTCAGTCTCTCCTCCCGCCAGTTATGTTCCCAGAGAGACACGATTCAACAAGCTAATTAATGACGGAAGAACTATTATTCACTGCAGAATGAGATTAAGCACTGTATTCCCCTTTAAAGAGTGACACGAAGACAAGCTGACCTCATGGACAGAGTTATTCCTCTTTGGCAAATTCTCCAAAATTCCCCATTTTGAGTCAGCTTTACAAAGTGACCATCCTCTTTCTCAGATGTATTAAGGCTTGGTTTCAGTGCTTCTGGTGAAGAAGGGGTAATGTGGGGGCGGGGTGGCAGGATGGTTCTCCATCCCCAGCCAGGACAGGGAGGGGGGTGGTTTATGGTCACTGGGCCCCACATTTTTGGGGGGATTCACTTTTCTCTGGAGGAGGCTCCATGGGAGACCCCTGGACCCAAGACCTACTCCTGTCCCCTTCCCTAACTCCATGGGGCCCCAGTTCCGGGCAAGTCACAGTAAGCGTGTCTTAGCTTAGACACACCTCACATTGGCAACTAAACTGCTTCCTCCCTTCTCCATGCCTCCCATAGTGTTTCTGTTTGCTACAGAAAGAACATATGACTCAGTAGACCTGGGAAACAAAGTATCTGTTGCCATGTGAAGCAACATACAGAAGGTGCTGAGTGTCCAGCCTCCCCCCCTTTACTGTGGACAAAACCAGAGGAGATTCTGGCTGTAGTACAAAAGACTCATCTGACAGATTTTCCCAACAATTAGATCATTTTGAATATTCAGCCTGCAGTTTCATCCTCCAGTTCTGGGAGAACCGATCAGGGGAGGGGACGAACAGGGCAAATCACAAAGCAATGTTTCAGTTGGAAGAATCTGAACAAAGTTTTTACCAAAAGCTTTTCATATATCGAGGAAGTTGTAGATTAGAAAGCTGAAGACTTTAAATTTCTATTAACAACCAACCTAGTTGCCACAAGACTGGGAGTTTTCAGTCCTAGGTCCAGGCTAAAGGAAGCCCTGGAGTCGCTTTACAGCATCCAGACCCTGTCAGCCTCTGCTGGATCTGATGCCAACATTCTCACTGTCTTACCGCCAAACTCTTGCCCTCCTCCTGCCTCTGGGCTGGAATACTCTCCCTCTGCATATCAGACAGACAATTACTCTTCCACTGTTTAAAACCTCACTGAAGGCACTTCTCCTCCAAGGGGCCTTCCCTGCTTAAGCCCTGCTCTCCTCTTCTTCCACCCACTTCTGCATCACCTTGACTTGCTCTCTCCATTCATCCCCTCTCCCAGCCCCATGACACTTATGTCTATATCATTAATAAACTAATGAACCAATGTACATGCATGTCTGTCTCCCCCTCTAGACTGTGAGCTTGTTGTGGACAGGGACTGTGTCTCTTTATTGTTGTACTCTCCCAAGTGTTTAGTACAGTGCTTTGCACACAGTAAGAGCTCAATATCCATGACTGAATCGATTTGTACTGAACTGAGTTCGAGCCTAAAGCCCTTTAATTCTCCTGTTCTTGGGGACCTTTTCTTCTCAAGACTCCCCAGGTCCCTGCACCCCTATTTCTGTCACGATTCTACAGCACAAGCTCAGGGTCTCCCTTAAGGCGTAGACATCATCAGAGACTAGCTGGCTGCAGGAAGCTCATGGGGAGAGCGTTCTCCCCCACGTCTGCAGCTCCCTAGAGCCATGTCTCTCCATGGCTCCCAGAGTTCCTCCCTTAGCCAGCCCCTACCATGAGAAGACATCAATTTCTGAGACTTCTAAAATATTTCATCCAGTTCAGATCACCTTTCTCTGGATCTATGACTTTCCCCTCCAGAACCCTCTGTACTTTCTTGAAGGCACCCCAGAACTCAAGTTCTTCTTCCCCTCAAGTTCTTCTTCCCCTCAAGGGCAGGAACCTCACTCCTCCAGAAACTTAGCCACTGGAGGGATCAAGTCAGATCCCTCACTGTGACCTGTATCTGACTAGGGTCCACAACATAAACTCACCTATTTCCTGCTTTCCCAGGTGCACGGCTTGATGATCTCTCACTCCAAGGTGGCCAAGAGTTTCCTTGTTCACTCAAACTGTCCGCTTTATTACCTCCCCATCCCTCTCTCTGATTAGTTTGGCAAGATTTCCACACTTCCCTCAGGAAGAGGCACCATAGACTGGATCTTTTTCCTTCCTCCTCTCTCTCCTAAATGTGGGTGCCAGTAGAACTGGTCATTATTGGTTACCTGTATATATGTATATATGTTTGTACATATTTATTACTCTATTTATTTATTTTACTTGTACATATCTATTCTATTTATTTTATTTTGTTAGTATGTTTGGTTTTGTTCTCTGTCTCCCCCTTTTAGACTGTGAGCCCACTGTTGGGTAGGGACTGTCTCTACATGTTGCCAACTTGTACTTCCCAAGCGCTTAGTACAGTGCTCTGCACACAGTAAGCGCTCAATAAATATGATTGATTGATTGATTGATGGATTGTTGGGTAGGGACTGTCTCTATATGTTGCCAACTTGTACTTCCCAAGCGCTTAGTACAGTGCTCTGCACACAGTAAGCGCTCAATAAATACAATTGCTTGATTGATTGATTGATTATATTCCTCCAGAAAGCCTTCCATCTTGCCTCTGCTTACTTCAGTCATTCTGCCCAATTCAAAATTACCTCCGCATTAGGAAATTGTAGCTAAATGTAGCAGTGTGACCTAATTGCTTACCTACTTTGGGCCTCAGTTTTATCATCTGTGAAATGTGGATGAGATAGATAGTGAGTTTGTGTGAGACAAGGACTGTACCCAACTAATAACTGTGCATCTACCTCAGTGCTCCACAAAGAATAAATGCAATAATTTAATTATAAAATTCATACTGAATACCCAGTGGCCATAACACATGCACTATGGCATTTTAATGGATGCAATGTTCAAATGTAAAAGAAAATATCAGTGTAACACTCAACATCCTTGGATACATTTTCACCAACAGCAGCTTTACCATCAAACTGAAGGGGAACTTCTCATTTCCAGAACCAGTGCTACTTCTAGGAGGGCTGCCTTTATTACTTACTTCCATTATATCCAGAACCTTCATTCATTCATTCAATCGTATTTATTGAGCACTTACTGGGTGCTAAGCATTGTACTAAGCATTTGGGAGAGTAGAATATAGCAACAAACAGACACATTCTTGTCCACAGTGAGTCTAGAGCGGCCTTGAGATGAACTTTCTGGTCAAAGGCTGAAGGAAACTGGTGAATTGTAAAATGGGGTTTTTGGTGTCACCTGAGCAGCTGGGCTGTGTGCCTGTGCCATGTATAACACTCTCCTCACATGCTGGCTTGCCCCCAGGGGACCCAGCATTAATCAGTATTAAGGGTTAATGGCTCAATGCTCTGGCTAAGCTCTGCCTTCATGGTAGTGAATCCATCTTCACCACTAAACATGGGGAAAGCCCAAGATTTACCTTATCTTAGGGTTACAATTATTACTCTGATTTCTTCCCAATGGTATTTTTTACCTATAGTATTTAAATACTTACTATGTGCCAGGTATTGTACTAAGAACTGGGGTAGATACAAGGTAATCAGGTTGGACACAATCTCTGTCCTACACAGAGCTCACAGTCTTAATCCCCATTTTACAGAGGAGGAAATTGAGGCACTGAAAAATGAAATGATTTGCCTAGTGTCACAAAGCAGGTAAGCCACACAGCAGAGGCACCTTGATGTTAATATTTGCAATCCCTAACAACTTGTAATCCCAAACAATTTATGTTTTCCTTAGTTTTTCTTGTGCAGCCAGTGTCTGGTGGCTCTGTCCATGTCCTCCTAGGTTAATTATGGTACTTGTTAAGCACTTACTATATGCCAAGCATCATTCTAAAAGCTGGGGTAGATACAAGTTAATCAGGTGAGACACAGTTCCTGTCCCACATGGGGCTCACTGTCTTAATCCCCATTTTACAGATGAGACCACTGACGCACAGAGAAGTGAAGTCTAGACTGTAAGCTCGTTGTGGGCAGGGAATATGTCTGTTTATTGTTATACTGTACTCTTCCAAGTGCTTAGTACATTGCTCTGCACACAGTAAATGGTCAATAAAAATGAATGAAAGTGAAGTGACTTGCCCAAGGTCACACAGCTCTGTGGCAGAGCCAGGATTAGAACCCAAGTCCTTCTGACTCTCAGGACTGTGTTCTATCCACTAAGCCACATCTAGGTCTATCCAGGGAAGAGGCTGACTCCAAAGATCATTCACTGGAATGAAAACTTCTTACCAATCAATTTTCTAGAACATAAATCTAGCTTTGGCCTGGATTTCTTCAGGTCCTCCCCGTTGCTGTGAAAGTAGAACTCACACCCAGCTGATGATTGAAAAATCCATGCTTATTTACTGAGAGGAATTCTGGAGGAGTGAACTCAGTCACACACAGATTTCCATTCTATTGAATCGACGATCGAGCACGAAAGCTAGGCCCTCACCACAACTTCCTCTTAATCTCTTGAATCATGGAACTGTCTTATTTAAATGGACTGACTCTTTTCTGTTCTCCAGCAAAGAGTAGTTTTCCTTCTCACACCACATTACATCTGCGTGGTGGTGGATATTTTATTTATTTATTTAGAGGAGCAACGTGGCTCAGTGGAGAAGAGCCTGGGCTTTGGAGTCAGAGGTCATGGGTTCAAATCCCAGCTCTGCCACATGTCTGCTGTGTGACCTTGGGCAAGTCACTTAACTTCTCTGAGCCTCAGTTCCCTCATCTGTAAAATGGGGATTAAGACTGTCAGCCCCACGTGGGACAACCTGATCTCCTTGTAACCTCCCCAGCGCTTAGAACAGTGCTTTGCACCTAGTAAGCGCTTAATAAATGCCATTATTATTATTATTATTTAGGTTCCAGACCAGCAGCCACAGTTTCAGGCACAATCACACTTCCTGCCTTCACAGCTTAAACTTCTCTCCCAGGGAGAAAATAGTGAGATGCAACATCAGGACAAAACCTATGTTAAAGAATTGCAGCACACAAACAAGTGAGGAGTTTCTAAACAGTGAATACTTAACATCCGGAGCCTTCTGGGAAAATTGCCACTGGAAAATAAATACTGAGAAAGGCCATCTGTGATGGTCTATTTACCACAGAGGCAGCTTGGCTGTTTCACTTGAAAAAGTATCTAAAAGCCGGGGGATTCTTTCTGTAGTTACATTAAGCACACGTAAGGTCTGGCAGAGTGGAGTGGTTGGGTCAAAGAGGAAGAGGACAGAATCGATGGGAGGAGCAAAATTAAGTCTGAGAGTAATGGCTGAGAGTGAGGTCAGTAGTCAAGAGGAAGAGGAGTCAGGGAGGCAGCTGTAGATAAGAATGATGGTATTTATTAAGTGCTTACTATGTGCCAGACACTGTACTAAGCACTGGGATCAATACAAGTAAATTGGGTTGCACACAGTCCCTGTCCCAAATAGTCTTAATCCCCAGTTTGACAGAAGAGGTAACTGAGGCACAAAGAATAGTAATAATAATAATAATGTTGGTATTTGTTAAACACTTACTCTGTGTCAAGCACTGTTCTAAGCACTGAGATAGATACAAGGTAGTTGGGTTGTCCCATGTGGGGCTCACAGTTTTAAACCCCATTTTACAGATGAGGTAACTGAGGCACAGAGCAGTTACTTGCCCAAAGTCACACAGCTGGCGGAGCTGGGATTAGAAGTGAAGTGACCTGCCCAAGGTCATGTAGCAGACAAGTGGTTGAGCTGGAATTAGAACCCACACCCTTCTGACTTCCAGTCCTGTGCTCTAGGGATAGGAAGAAGGCATGAAGTGGGAGTGGGAAAACAGCAGTGAAGCCTGCCTGAGGATTTTGATGTGGTATGGTTCATAAAAAGGCAACTCACTGGACTAAGAGCAGAGCAGGGGTTGAGTCTAACAAACAGCCAAGTCTAGAAGAAGTGATTGGGAAGAGTTAGAGGCCTTGGGAGAGTGAGGGAGGAGAGACAGAGAAAGGGAGGGAGAGGATAGATATCAGGGATAAGGAAGGGATAGGGATTCCAGGGATAGAAATGATATACTATTGCATTTAATATTGTATACTATTGATTTTTTCACTCATCAGGATTATGTGAGCCACTATTTAAGGGACACACGTCTTTGATTTTGCTGAAAACCTTCCCTGTGAGTGAACATTCCTCTGATTAACAATTATTATTCAGCTCAGGACCTATTGTGACCTTTCAAGCAAACTCTGACATTCTCAAACCCTTCAGCAGGGGGGTCCTCTAATATGACCTGGAGTCAGAGATAGAGATCTTTAACCTGGATGCAATCGTATTCCAACTGCTCATTACACACAGGTAAGCCTTTAATCTGGAAGAAAAACAGTTTTCCCAGGTTCATTTCTATGAAATAATCAAGAAACAATTACAGTAGAGTGTTCTTTTAGTATCCCCTCAAGGTCACTAATGTTTGTTTGTTCACTAATCTGAAAACTTGTTATAAGGAGTCAGCTGCACCCTGAGTAGCGTGGCTCAGTGGAAAGAGCACGGGCTTTGGAGTCAGAGGTCATGTTTTCAAATCCCAGCTCTGCCAACTGTCAGCTGTGTGACTTTGGGCTAATCATTTAACTTCTCTGTGCCTCAGTTACCTCATCTGTGGAATGGGGATTAAAACTGTGAGCCCCCCGTGGGACAACCTGATCACCTTGTAACCTCCCCAGCACTTAGAACAGTGCTTTGCACATAGTAAGCGCTTAACAAATACCATCATTATTATTATTTATTTTTATCTGGATCACAAGTGGAATTTTCCACTAGAAAAGTCTTTCCAAACAGGCTTAGATCTGAGCTGTCTGTGATCATGCTGGGTGTGACAGCTGTGAATTTTAAATTCCTGACTGTGCTCCATTAAAGACCCCAATTTTTTTTTCTCTAAAAGGAGCCAACCCAAATTATTCAGTGTTTCTCCTCCCTAAAATTACTGATACAACTGGCACTGTTTGAAGAAATAAGCCCCCTTAAGACTCTCTTAAATTGTTACTTTTTTTCTCTCTCATTTACTTGTTGCCTGCCAACACAGCCAACCTAGCAACTGTGGCTTGGGAGTCAGAAGGACTTGGGTTCTAATCCTGGCTTCACCACTTGTCTGCTGTGTAAACTTGGGCAAGTCACTACAGTTCTTTGGGCCTGTAAGCCCGTTGTTGGGTAGGGACTGTCTCTATATGTTGCTGACTTGTACTTCCCAAGCACTTAGTACAGTGTTCTGCACACAGTAAGCACTCAATAAATAGGATCGAATGAATGAATGACAATGGGGATTAAAACAGTGAACCTCATGTGGGAGAGGGTCTGTGTCTAACCTGCTTGTCTTCTGACTACCGCAGTGATTAGAACAGTGCTTGGAACATAGTAAGTGCTTAATAAATACTATTATTATTAGTAGTAGTAGTATCAATGATATTATTATTATTATTATAGCCTAGATGGGCTTCAGGTGGTAAGCACATGAGACAACTGCTTCAGGGGCTCCACGAGTGGTCATGGGATAGAAAGAGGTTAGTCACAGGGCCGCCCCACCCAAACCAAATCCCCACTCTTGTCCTGGTCTCCTGTTCTTACCGGTTCCACCCTCCATATCTCTCTGGGAATCTCCCACTGGGTACGACCTTGTCATTAGTCAGACAATGCTTAGTAATAAAGCGCTTAGTACAGTGCTCTGCACACAGTAAGCGCTCAATAAATACGATTGATTGATTTCCCACACTCACTCCAGGCTGACCATTGAACTACCTGGGACCACCTGGTTTGAAACCACACCACCGGGAGCTGTGCTGGATCCACCCCAGGCTACAAGGAACAGGAATGTGAGTCAGCCAAAGAACATGGCTGTGGGTCTGGAGCTGTTCAATTTTCTGTTGCAACAATGGACTCTGGGATCCTCTCCTCTGATGAATGGATGGCTTAGAGAGCATAATAGTAGGAATGGCTGTATTACTGTTTCCCGCAAAATTGGGAAAAAAATGATTTTCTTTATGAAAATGGTGTCTGTGACTGGTTAGGACATTTGCAAAAGAAGAGAACCTTAAGTACAATTCATTCATTAATTCATTCAGTCATATTTATTGAGCGCTTACTGTGTGCAGAAAACTGGTCTGAGATTTGGGAGACAACAATAAAACAAATAAAGAGACACATTCCCTGCCCACACTAAAATTAATAATTGACTGGATCGAGTGATATTTCGCTTTACCTTTAATCTTTTTCTGGTTGATATTTTTCCCTAGTCTCATGACCGCAGAAGATATTTTATCTTCTAGAGACAATGGCCCAGGTACCTGTTGACTGCATCAGTACACTCAGGAGTCTCTGGCATTGCATTTGGGAGATTGACAAGGGTATTGGCTAATTAGTTGTGAGAGTATTTAGACTCGAAAATAGTAGTTTCGTTTTCCTACCTTATTGGTATGAAAAAGAAATGGCATTTGGCTGCTTGTACTTTCCCAAGCGGTTAGTACAGTGTTCTGCACCCAGTAAGCACTCAATAAATACCAATGATTGATTTGGGAATGGACCTGGGAGGAGGGAAGGGGTGTTGCTAATATTTGCTTTCCTTCTTTCTGTTCTTCTTCCAATTCAGTACCATTTTTTTTAATGGCATTCGTTAAGCACTTACTATATTACAGGTACGGTACTAATTGCTGGGGTATATACATGTTTATCAGGTAGGACATAATCCATGTCCCACATGGGGCTCACATTTTTAGTCCCTATTTTACAGATGAGGTAACTGAGGCACAGAGAAGTTAAGTGATTTGCTCAAGAATTCACAGTAGACAAATGAAGGAGCCAGGATTAGGACATAAGTTTCCTGATTCCCATTTCCAAAGATACACGCTCAAACATGAAATTCAAATGACTAAATCATTTTTTTGGAACCACTGGGCAGCATTCTTCTGATCAAGGATTCCTCACTACTTTTTAGAAGGGAGTTCTTCATGCAAAACACTTGGAAAAACAAGGTGAGGTTCATGTGGATCAGGGATTGTGTCTGACCTAATTAGGCCGGTGCTTGATTCAGTGCTTGACATTTGCTTAACAAAGTGCTTAAGAGCTCAACAAAGACCGTTGCTAAGGACGAGTTCATTCATTCATTCATTCAATCATATTTATTGAGCACTTGCGGTGTGCAGAGCACTGTATTAAATGCTTGGGAAGTACAGTGCAGCAATAAAGAGAGGCAATCCCTGTCCAGAACAGGCTCACAGTCTGGCCGGGGGTGGGGGCGGTGACAGATATCAATACAAATAAACAGGTATCAATATAAATAGAATTATAAATATATACACATATACATAAGTGCTGTGGGGTGGGGAGAGAGGGGAAGAGCAAAGAGAACAAGTCAGGGTAATGATAGAGAAGAGATGAGGACCAGTTTTCTCTGGCATCTCCAATGGATGTTGATTGGGGGCAGAGCTCATTGTAGGCAAGGAATGTGTCTGTTTATTGTTATATTGTACTCTCCCAAGTGCTTAGTATAGTACTCTGCACACCGTGATCACCCAATAAATATGATTGAATGAATGAATGAGTGACAAGGAAAGAGCGGGTGCTGGCTTCTCAACACTGCTGCAGGGTCAATCAATCATTTAATCAATCATATTTATTGAGCACTTACTACATGCTCACTAAGAGAAGCAGCTTGGCTGAGTGGAAAAAGCACAGGCTTGGGAGTCAGAGGTCATGGGTTCTAATCCCACTCCGCCACTTGTCAGCTGTGTGACTTTGGGTAAATCACTTCACTTCTCTGGACCTCAGTTCCCCCATCTGTAAAATGGGGATTAGGATTGTAAACCCCATGTGGGACAACCTGATCACCTTGTATCCCCCCCAGCACTTAGAACAGTGCTTTACACATAGTAAGCGCTTAACAAATGCTATAAAAAATGTACAAAGCATTGTACTAAGTAACTGGGTGAATACAATAAAACAAAAATAGCAGGCATGTTCCCTTCCCATAACAAGTTTACGGTCTAGAGGAGGAGACAGATGTTAATATGAATAAGTAATAATATAAAATATAATTTAAAGATATGTACATAGATTCTATGGGGTTAGGGGTGGGGAGAATATGAAGGGTCTGAAAACCACAGATTGAGGTGCATAAAGGACACAAAATGGTGAGCCAGCTGGGGAAAAGAGGGCTTTATCGGGAACGGCCTCTTGGAGAAGATGTGACCTTAGTAATGGTTTATTATAGTTGGGCACTCTTAAAGTCACTCCTCCTCAGCTGCCCCTCCCTTAGTCAGAGGGTCTGAACTACCCCACAGAGAATATGGATATTTATACAATAAAATGTGGAGTGAGCTACACTACACCCTTTTAGCGGGAAAGTAGAAGGAAGGCATTAGGGAAAGAGAAAGTAAAGGGGTAAAGGTAGCACCATGACCTGACGTTAATCCCTGCCTTCATACACACATCTGTGGGAAGTACAGTACAATCAATCATATTTATTGAGTGCTAACTCTGTGCAGAGCACTGTACTAAGTGCTTGGGAAGTACAAGTTGGCAGCATATAGAGACAGTTCCTACCCAACAGTGGGACAGCAATAAAGGGTGACAATTCCCTGTTTACAAGGAGCTCACAGTCTAGAGGTGGGGAAACAGACACAAATACAAATGAACAGACATCAATATAAATAAATAAAATGACAGATATATACAGTAAGTGCTGTGGGGTGGAGAGACGGGGAGGAGCAAAAGGATCAAGTCAGGGTGATGCAGAAGGGAGTGGGAGATAAGGAAAAAGGGGGCTTAGTCTGGGAAGACCTCTTGGAGGAGATGACCTTGAAGAAAGAGCCTGGGCGTGGGAGTCAGCAGACATGAGTTCTAATCCTGGCTCTGACAATTGCTTGCTTTGGAAACTCGGGCAAGTTGCTTCGCTTCTCTGTGCCACAAATTCCTCAACTGTAAATTGGGAATTAAATACCTGTTCTCAAAAAATCAGTAAAATCAATCATATTTATTGAGCATTTACTGTGGGCAGAGCATTATACTAAGGGCTTGGGAGAGTAGGATATAATAGAGTTGGAAGATATGTTCCATACCCACAACAAATTTACAGTCTAGAGGGTGACAGACATTGATATAAATAAATTTTGGATATGTCTTTCTCCTCTTCCTCTGCACACAGTAGGTGCTCAATAAATATGGCTGATTGGACTGTGAGCCCTATATGAAATAGAGACTGTGTATGACCTGATTAACTTATATATACTCTAATGCTTAGAACAGTGCTTGACACATAGTAAGCGCTCAACAAATACTATAATAATACAATTTGTGGTGTGATTGGGGCAGTCACCGATAATAGTAAAAATAATAATTATGATATTTGTTATGCTGTTACTATGTGCCAGTCACTGTACTAAGCACTGGGGAGGATACAAGCAAATAGTGTTGGACATTGTCCCTGTCCCACATGGGGCTCACAGTCTCAACCCCCATTTTACAGATGAGGTCACTGAGGCCCAGAGAAGTGAAGTGACTTGCCCAAGATGACACAGAAGACAAGGGGCAGAGTCGGGATTAAAACTTGGGTCCTTCTGAGTCCCAGGCCCTTGCTCTATCCACTACACTGTGCTGCTTCCCATGCTGCTTTCATGCTGTCTATGGGAGTGTCTGGAGGAGAACAAAGTTTTTGTGGGAAAATGAGTAGTTTTGTTTCAGACATGTTAAGTCTCCCTTTTGGGAGACCATACATGGGTGGGAAACAGAGGAGGAGACCATGAAAGAGACTGAGAAGGGGTTGTTAGAGAGATAGGAGGAGAACCAGATAAAGACATTGTCAGTGAAGTCAAGATTAGATGCTCTTTTCAGTAGAAGGGGGTAGTTCACAATGCAGAAGGCAGCTGAGAGGTTGAAGAGGATTAAAATAGAGTAGAGGCAATTGGATTTGTTAAGAAGGAGGTCATTGATGTCCCTAGAGAGGGACATTTCCATGTAGTGGAGGAGGCTGGAGCCAGATTGCAGATGTTCAGGGAGAGAATTTGAAGAAAGGAAGTAGAGGCAATGGGTGTAATCAACTCACTTGAGGAGTTTGGAAATGAATGGTAGGATGAAAATGTGGTAAAGAGGAAGAACATGGCCTAGTGGACAGAGCACAGCCCTGGGATTCAGAAGGACCTGGGGTTTTTATTAATTTGTTTTTATGGTATTGTTAAAATCTTACTATATGCCAAGCCTTGTTCTAAGTGCTGGGGCACTATTCTAATCCCAGTTTCTAATCCGGGTTCTAATCGCTGCTCCACTTGGGCAAGTTACTTAACTTGTCTGTGCCTCAGTTACTTCATCTCTAAAATGAAGATTTTGACTATGAGTTCCAAGTGGGAAAGGAACCCTGTTCAACCCAATTTGCTTGTATCCATTCCAGTGCTTAGTACAGTGCCTGACACACAGTCAGTGCCTAACAAATACCATTATTATTACTAAGAAAGGGTTTCTTGGGGGTAGGGGAACCATGGGTATGTTTGAAAGCACTGGGGAAGGGGACATTGGAGAGCAAGTAGTTGAAGATGGTGGTCAGAGATGGAAGAAGAGAGGGGAAAATGTTTGAATAAGGTATAATGGGATGAGGTTGGAAGGGCAGATGGAGAGGGTAGATTTTGAGAGGAGACAGGTGATCTCTCCTGATACTGGTGGGAAAGATGGGTGAATTGAAAAGGGAGCATTTACTGAATACCTATGCACCCAGTAGGTATTCACTAAACATTACTGATTGACTGATTTGTGAAATAAATAGAAAGAAGATGGACCAGCAAGTGGTGGATTTGGCTTTTAAGTCCAGCTCTGTCACTTGCCCGCTGTGTGTCTTTGAGCAAGTTACTTAACTTCTGTGTGCCTCAGCTTTATCATCTGTAAAATGGGGATTCAATACCTGCTTTCCGTCCAACTTAGACTATGAGCCTCATGTGGAACAGAGACTGTGCTCAGTCTGATTATCTGGTATCTACCCCAGAGCTGAGTTCAGTGATTGGCACACAGGAAGTGCTTAACAAACACCATTTAAATGACCAGGTGAGCCAGCTTGTGACTGGGACCAAACAAAGCATGGGAAGCTCAGACAAAGGGGTGATACCCTTGGCCCTCTGAGCATCAAGAGAAGTTGTGGCCGAGGGCAAGGGCATCTTTTTTGTATTAGTTTTAAGACAAGGAGCTAGAATTGCATATAATTGCTTCCAAAAATGAATATACAATCCATGAATGGCCTGATCTATGCCCTTAACGTTTGATTATTCAACTGTGCCAATGAGGCCCTGTCACTTCTGTCAAGAAGACTTGAAATTAAGTATTGCTCATCAGACAGGACCCACTCATTATTTCTATCTTTCTGTCATTTATCTACCATTCATCTATTTCTCTATTATTTATCAGCTATCTGTCTTCCATATCTATCTGCCATTTGTCTATCAAGTTCTATCTAGCTAGCTAGCTACCTATCCAGAATTCTCATCTTGTTCATTTTCACATTTACTTGATTTTAACTATTCCCTTGGCTTTTAACTAGTCTGAGTTCAGGTTTATCAAACACGGTCATTTGTCTTATTTTTTTTGAGTGTGTCAAAATGACCTTGTATGAAAGACAGGTTTTCAGGCACCCTTCAACTCTAAATTAGGCAGAACCAGTCATAAAGAGCTGTAAAATGTCCTCATAAACCCTCAGTCTGCAGTTTCTCTACTGTTTCTTAATGGCTTGTTTCAGTGTTCTTATGCCCAAGCTTTAAAATTGCATTTCTCATTTGCCAATCATTAGTGCAGTGGTCAATCTGAGTGTTAGCATTTCTGCATCTTTTATTTTTGTGCAAGTCATTAATTAGCTGTCTTGCTATTTACTGTTCTTCTTGGTAACAAAACTCCAAGCGGTGTGGAATGACCTGTGTAGGAGCATTTTTAAATACATGTGTGAGGAAGATAAAATTGAAATAGCCAATTCTGGGGATTTTTCTTTCATTTAATCTTCTTTTAAGCTCGCTTCAACATTAAACTCAGGGACAAATGTGACTTTGATAGATTTTAAGAGAAAATATCCATTTGGGCTATTCATCGTGGAGCTTTCAGACTATGAAACGGACACTGATTAAAAGGAGAAGAGAAATGGGAATGTAACATTATCAGTATATTATTGGTTCCCCGGAAATGCACTACTCTATACATATATGTTGTTGTCTTATGCTGTCGAGTTGTGTCTGACCCATAGTGACACCATGGACACATTTCTTCAAGAACGCCCCACCTCCATCTGTAATCATTCTGGTAATGTATTCATTGAGTTTCTCAGTAAAAATACATAAGCGGTTTACCATTGTCTCCTTCCGTGCAGTAAACCTAAGTCTCTGCCCTTGACTCTCTCCTATGCCGCTGCTGCCCAGCACAGGTGAGTTTTGACTTGTAGAATATTGACTTGTAGCAGATTGCCTTCTACTTTCTAGCCACTGCCCAAGCTAGGAATGGAATGGTTAGGCCTCCGCATGAGTCTCCCTCCCATAGTAGAGACTGGTAGAGTATTGGAAACTCTCCAAGTGCAATACTGAGAGAGTTTCCTAAATATATATATAGTTTTAAGATATTTGTTAAGGGTTTACTATGTGCCACTGTTCTAAGGTCTAAGGTTTCTGATCTCCCATCCTCGTGTCTCTCTCCACTTCAATCCGTACTTCATGCTGCTGCCCGGATTATCTTTGTCCAGAAACGCTCTGGGCATATTACTCCCCTCCTCAAAAATCTCCAGTGGCTACCAATCAATCTGCGCATCAGGCAGAAACTCCTCACCCTGGGCTTCAAGGCTGTCCATCCCCTCGCCCCCTCCTCCCTCACCTCCCTTCTCTCCTTCTCCAGCCCAGCCCGCACCCTCCGCTCCTCTGCCGCTAACCTCCTCACCGGGCCTCGTTTTTGCCTGTCCCGCCATCGACCCCCGGCCAACTTCATCCCCCTGGCCTGGAATGCCCTCCCTCCCCACATCCGCCAAGCTAGCTCTCTTCCTCCCTTCAAGGCCCTACTGAGAGCTCACCTCCTCCAGGAGGCCTTCCCAGACTGAGCCCCTTCCTTCCTCTCCCCCTTGTCCCCCTCTCCATCCCCCCATCTTACCTCCTTCCCTTCCCCACAGCACCTGTATATATGTATATATGTTTGTACATATTTATTACTCTATTTATTTATTTATTTATTTTACTTGTACATTTCTATCCTATTTATTTTATTTTGTTAGTATGTTTGGTTTTGTTCTCTGTCTCCCCCTTTTAGACTGTGAGCCCACTGTTGGGTAGGGACTGTCTCTATATGTTGCCAATTTGTACTTCCCAAGCGCTTAGTACAGTGCTCTGCACATAGTAAGCGCTCAATAAATACGACTGATGATGATGATGATGGGGTAGATACAATATAATCAGGTTGAACACAGTCTTTGTACTACATAGGCCTCACAGTCTTAATCCCCATTTTACCTATCAGGTACCTGAGAAATGAAGAAGCTAAGTGACTTGTCTAAGGTCTCAAAGCAAACAAGTGGTGGCGCCGGAATTAGAACTCAGGCCCTCAGACTACCAGGTTCATTCTCTTTCCACTTGGCAGTGCGGCTCCCCCTCCTCCCCCTCCCCATCCCCCCCGCCTTACCTCCTTCCCCTCTCCACAGCACCTGTATATATGTATATATGTTTGTACATATTTATTACTCTATTTTATTTGTACATATTTATTCTATTTATTTTATTTTGTTAATATGTTTTGTTTTGTTGTCTGTCTCCCCCTTCTAGGCTGTGAGCCCGCTGTTGGGTAGGGACCGTCTCTATATGTTGCCAACTTGTACTTCCCAAGCGCTTAGTACAGTGCTCTGCACACAGTAAGTGCTCAATAAATACTACTGAATGAATGAATGAATGAATTTCCATGAAATACAGTTTCCTAGAACAGAAATGTCATCCTCAACATTGTCATTGTTCCTTTCATCATCATAATATCATCATTTCCTTCATAATAATTTTCATTACCCTCATCATTCATGTCATCACCTTAACAACTGTTGATCCCAATTTTCTAATCTCTTATGAAGAGGGACAGAAGAGGAGAGAAAAGGAAACTGGGACATCCTGGGGTAAATAACTATGAGGGATCATCTTTAACAATAATAGCTATTATTATTTCTATTGTGGTACTTGTTAAGTGCTTACTATGTGCTAGGCACTATACTAAGCACTGGGGTGGATATAAGCAAATCAGGTTGGACACAGTCCCTATCCAACATCTGGCTTACAGTCTCAATCCCCATTTTACAGATAAGGTAACTGAGACCCAAAGAATCAATCAATCAATCAATCATATTTATTGAGTGCTTACTGTGTGCAGAGCACTGTACTAAGCTCTTGGGAAGTACAAGTTGGCAACATATAGAGACAGTCCCTACCCAACAGTGGGCTCACAGTCTAGAAGGGAGAGATAGAGAACAAAATAAACAATAATATATTAACAACAATATATTAACAAAATAAAATAAATAGAATAGATATGTACAAGTAAAATAAATAAATAAATGAATAAATAGAATAATATGTACAAACATATATACATATATACAGGTGCTGTGGGGAACTGAAGGAGGTGAGACGGGGGATGGAGAGGGGGATTGGGGGAGAGGAAGGAGGGAGCTCAGTCTGGGAAGGCCTCCTGGAGGAGGTGAGCTCTCAGTAGGGCCTTGAAGGGAGGAAGAGAGCTAGCTTGGCGGATGGGCAGAGGGAGGGCATTCCAGGCCAGGGGGATGACGTGGGCCGGGGGTCGATGGCGGGACAGGCGAGAACGAGGCACGATGAGGAGATTAGCGGCAGAGGAGTGGAGGGTGCGGGCTGGGCTGGAGAAGGAGAGAAGGGAGGTGAGGTAGGAGGGGGCGAGGTGATGGACAGCCTTGAAGCCCAGGGTGAGGAGTTTCTTCCTGATGCGCAGATTGATTGGTAGCCACTGGAGATTTTTGAGGAGGGCAGTAACATGCCCAGAGCGTTTCTGGACAAAGACAATCTGGGCAGAAGCATGAAGTATGGGCAGCAAGAAGTGAAATGAATTTCCCAAGGTCACACAGCAGACAAGTGGCAGAGCCAGGATTAGAACCCATGACCTTTAGACTCCCAGGCCTGCGCTATGCCCTAGCCCTAGCCCTCTATAAGAGCCAGATGGCTGATGTGATGGATTATCACCTTAAATCTGAGTGCATCCTGATTGATGGGGGAATGGTGAGGTTTTGGACAGTCCCTGTTGAATTCCTCTCACAGGACAATACCAGAAAGCAGGGTGGCCTAGTGGATAAATCACAGGCCTAGGAGTCAGAGGACCTAGGTTCTAAACCCACTTCCACCACTTGTCTGTTTTGCAACCTTGGACAAATCACTTAACTTCTCTTTGCCTAAATTATCTCATTTGCAAAGTGGGGATTAAGGTTGTAAACCCCACAGGGAACATGGACTGTTTCCAAACTAATTAGTTTGTATCTACTACAGTGTCTGACACATAGTAAGCACTTAACAAATACCATAAATAAATAATAAAAAAGCACTCTCCACTGCAAGAAGGGGAATTCATTGCCTACATCCTGGCCCAATTTTACCTGCTACCCATTAGGGTGGCCATTTATCTGGCTTTAGGCTGGAGAGTCCTTTTTGCAAGTGGCCTGTCCCTTCTCCAGTATAGATACAAGCTTAGTATAGCTTTACTTCTATTTATTCTGATGATGTGACACCTGTCCACATGTTTTGTTTTGTTGTCTGTCTCCCCCTTCCAGACTGTGAGCCCGTTGTTGGGTAGGGACCATCTCTATATGTTGCCAACTTGTACTTCCCAAGCGCTTAGCACAGTGGTCTGCACACAGTAAGTGCGATTGAATGAATGCATGAATACAAGCATCTTCTGGTCTCTTCATTTGTTATGATGCAGTTTATTTTTTTCTTCTTTTTTTATGGTATTTAAGTGCTTACCAGGTGCCATGCACTGCTGTAAGCACTGGGGTTGATATAAGCTAATTTGGTTAGATGCAGTCTCAGTCCCATATAATAATAATAATAATAATGATGGCATTTATTAAGCGCTTCCTATGTGCAAAGCACTGTTTCAAGCCCATATAGGGCTCACAGTATTATTCTCCATTTTACACATGAAGTAACTGAGGTCTAGAGAAGTTAAATGATTTGTCCAAGGTCACACAGCAGACAAGTGGCAAAGCTGGGACTAGGACCCAGGTCCTCCTGACTCCCGGGCTTGTGCTCTATCCATAGGGCATGCTACTCCTCTCAATTCCTCCGAATTCTTTGTGTGGATGTCTTAGTATCCTTTAACAACCATGTTCTTCCTGCATGGGTGCTTGTACACAATCCCCATGGTGCTCTAAAAACCTCCCAGAAAAAAAACCTTTCTATGGAAGCCACAAAACCCTCTCCTTTTGGCTGTAGACAACAGATGTCAGCCCTAACCCTGCTGTATAGAATCAAAAAGCACAGGCAGTTCTGGGCATAGTGAAATTTCAACCATGGGGCTGGAAAGAGAAAAATGAATCTGGATGAGTGTCCTGAAGTCTTGGAGCTGACACATGCCCTCAGAAACTTGGTTGCATCTCTGGTTCTAAAGAAAATTGGACTGCAATGGCTTTTCTTTTGTTAATCAATCACCGGAGAAAGTGACAAGAAATAGAAATGGTGTTAGTAAGACTCTAAGTAGGTGTCTCACACAATTACTGATGACAATGATGAATCACGGGGACATTTATCCCATGCTCTTGCAAAACTATGGAGTAGAAAAGCAATTTTGTTCAGTATCAGGATTTCAAAGTATCTTGGATCCAGGGATCATATTGGTTATGCTCTTGTCCTTTCGAATCAGCAAGGGAGATCCTAGGAATAAAATGTCATACTTAGGAATATATAAGATTACATATTTCATATGGGATGCCATTATACCAAGACTGAATGCCAACATTCATTCTTTCACTAGTATTTATTGAGCATTTCCTGTGTATAGGGCATTATACTAAGCACTTGGGAGAGTACAATGTGAGAATAAACAGACACATTCCCTGCCCACAATGAGCTTACAGTCTAGAGAGGGAGACAGACCTTAATAGAAATAAATAACTGCACAATACAACATTAGTGGGCAAAGAACAGTGAATTCTCTGGTAAAGGTTGCAACATGAAAGTGAAGTGACTTGCCCAAGGTCACACAGCTGACATGTGGCAGAGCCAGGATTAGAACCCTCTATGCTGCTCCCCTTCCCCCTGCAGCATCAGACTGAATAAAAATGTAGTCAATACTTGAGTACACATAGCAAACCAAACTTAAAGTGACCCTGCTTGTTTGTTGGTTTGTTTTTGCTTTGTGCGTGTGTGTGTATATGTGTGTGTTTGATCCTCATTTAGGCCCTAAAAGAGAAGATTAATTATCATGAAACTGGGGAGTTTAATATGATAGACTTAGTAAGTAAACATTTGGTCTGTTCTTGTTAAGCCTCAGGTTGAAAGTGCATGCTATATGGAAAAATACCCATACATCCATTCGAGAACAAAGGGCACAGTGGGTGAGATCAAGTGATTAGTCCAGAAGCAGAACTAGCCAAGGAAAAGAGGACTTGCCTTGAAACGATGTTGTCAGGAGGTTCTCTCAGCCTAGAGATAGCCCTGGGAGTCCTGGTGGGTTTGTGCTTTTTCTTCTTGTATCACAATGCTCAGGGTGGTGTAGCCTAATACAAAGAACAGGGGTTCTAATCCTGGCTCCACTACTTGCCTGCTGTGTGACCTCCTTACCCAAGTCACTTAACTACCCTGTAGGTAAGGATATGGTACAATTGCCTTAGAGTACAGTGCATCTCTGTTGACGGCACTACCATCCTTCCCGTCTCACAAGCCCGCAACCTTGGTGTCATCCTCGACTCCGCTCTCTCATTCACCCCTCACATCCAAGCCGTCACCAAAACCTGCCGGTCTCAGCTCCACAACATTGCCAAGATCCGCCCTTTCCTCTCCATCCAAACTGCTACCCTGCTCATTCAAGCTCTCATCCTATCCCGTCTGGACTACTGCACCAGCCTTCTCTCTGATCTCCCATCCTCGTGTCTCTCTCCACTTCAATCCATACTTCATGCTGCTGCCCGGATTATCTTTGTCCAGAAATTCTCTGGGCATATTACTCCCCTCCTCAAAAATCTCCAGTGGTTACCAATCAATCTGTGCATCAGGCAGAAACTCCTCACCCTGGGCTTCAAGGCTCTCCATCACCTCGCCCCCTCCTACCTCACCTCCCTTCTCTCCTTCTCCAGCCCAGCCCGCACCCTCCGCTCCTCCACCGCTAATCTCCTCACTGTACCTCGTTCTCGCCTGTCCCGCCGTCGACCCCCGGCCCACATCATCCCCCGGGCCTGGAATGGCCTCCCTCTGCCCCTCCGCCAAGCTAGCTCTCTTCCTCCCTTCAAGGCCCTGCTGAGAGCTCACCTCCTCCAGGAGGCCTTCCCAGACTGAGCCCCTTCCTTCCTCTCCCCCTCGTCCCCCTCTCCATCCCCCCATCTTACCTCCTTCCCTTCCCCACAACACCTGTATATATGTATATATGGTTGTACATATTTATTACTCTATTTATTTATTTATTTATTTATTTTACTTGTACATTTCTATCCTATTTATTTTATTTTGTTGGTATGTTTGGTTTTGTTCTCTGTCTCCCCCTTTTAGACTGTGAGCCCACTGTTGGGTAGGGACTGTCTCTATGTGTTGCCAATTTGTACTTCCCAAGCGCTTAGTACAGTGCTCTGCACATAGTAAGCGCTCAATAAATACGATTGATTGATTGATTGATTGATCTCTGTGGGACCTGTGGGATTCTGGAGGTGCTCCTCACTGTAACTGCAGGGATGACCTGCACCTTTTTGAGACTATGAGCCCCAGAAAAACTTGGTACAACACTCTCAAGTGCGAATGTCAAGTGGAGGGGCTGTTGAAAGGAGTCTCTGCAAACTGACCAGCTCCCCAGTTCCATTTGAAACCCTGACCCATTCTGTGTGACCTCGGGCAAGTCACTTAGCTTCTCTGAGCCTCTGTTTCATCATCTATAAAATGAGGATTAAATACCTGTTCTCCCTCCCCGTTAGACTCTGAGTCCCAGGTGGCATGGAGACAATTTCCAACATGATTTCATTGTTATTAATACTTATCATTGCTATTATTGTTATCCTAGCCCCTATCTGATCAGGATTATTTTACCTTAGAATTTTTTTCTACTTAATCTTTACTAAAATGACCACATCATCATTATTTTAATATTTGTTTTTCTAAGTTTTTATGAGCATTGAATTACTCGTATCTTTTTCTTTGGAAAGCAAATGGTGAGCTCTGAGTGTATCAGGTCCACCGAATGCCCTCTTATTAAGCATGTTCATCTGCTAGATAGAACACATCATTCTTCTGCTTCTCATGTCACGGAAAATTATGCATCACACTAAAAGTAGCTTTCACCTTTTGTATTAGAAGTTGCAAATTTTTACTGAGTTTGTAGTTTTCCTCTCTCCATTCTCCTTAAGTATGGCAAGAATGTATCACCTCAGGACTTATGTACTGTCAACTGTACTCATTATGTGCCTATTGATTCATGCACTGTAATCAGTCAATGGTATTTGAGCAAGTAATGTGCGCAGAGCACAAAGTGCATGGGAGAGTGTGTGGCTTAGTGGAAAGAGCACGAATTTGGGAGTCAGAGGTTGTGGGTTCTAATCCTGGGTCCACCACTTGTTTACTTATGACCTTGGGCAAGTTACATCACTTCTCTGGCCCTCAGTTCTCTCATCTGTAAAATAGGGATTAAGACAGTGAGCCCCACCGGTAACCTGATTACCTTGTATCTACCCCAGAGCTTAGAACAGTGCTTGGCACATAGTAAGTGCTTAACAAATACCATTATTATTATTATTACTACAGCATAGTTGGTGGATTCATTCTCTTCCCAAAAGGAGCTTACAGTCTAGAAGGGAGACAGATATTATTATAAACAAATGCATTATAGATATGTACATATGTGCTGTGGGGCTGAAGGAGGGGGGTGAATATCAAGTGCTTAAAGGGTACAGAACCAAATGCATAGGCAAAATGGAAAGGAGACAGATTAGGGGAAATATGGCCCAAGATGGGAAGGCCTTTTACTATTCTCTACTATATAAGGGCTTATTTGCTGTTGTTATTCAAATAATTGCCACAATTCTTTGCATAAATATTGAAATATGAAAGCAGAAGTGGGGCTCCTAAACAGGATATATAAGAATTAAGCATAGCAATAGGGGAGTGGAGAAAAAAGAGAAGAAAATTAATAGTAATAATGACTGCTTATTATGTGCCAGGCACTGTACTAAGCTCTGGGGCAGATGCAAGCAAATGGGTTGGACACAGTCCCTTGTTCCATGTGGGGCTCACAGTCTCAATCCCCATTTTACAGATGAGGTAACTGAGGCCCAGAGAAGTTAAGTGAATTGCCCAAGATCACAGAGCAGACAAGTGGAGGATCTGGGATTATAACCCAGGATCTTCTGACTCCCAAGTCTGTGCTCTAAAGCGGGGGAGAGGGGAGAAGGAAGTGCAAAGTAAAAGGGCAAGAGTACATCCTTTACTGTTGTTGCACTTTTCCAAGTGCCTCATACTTCACACATTGCAGAAGTATTTTCTTCCACAATACAGTACTCATCCAGTGAATTAACTCCTCCCAATGCTGGGTTCTCACTTCCTCACCCTTCTACTCTTTCTTTTCCCAAGGTAGATAACACTACTTACGATCATTTAGGCTAAAGAAGAATGTTTTATTTCCTCCACAAAAATCAGGGTGGGCAGTTATGTGTGGAGGCAATTATGCAAATTAAGTTGGACTCATATATGCTTTTTCCATTCTCTTTTTCTGCATAAATCAATTTCTGAACCACTGTTTCAAAGACCTTTGAAGATGCTGATGGATGCCATCATAGTACTAGATGTGGGATAGTTTGGGCAAATATCAACTCAGGGTAATGAGGTGAAAGCAGCGTCCTTCATTCTCTCCCTCTCCAGGGCAGCCCCTGATGATCCTCCAAATGCAAACAGAAAAGGAAGCTTTATTCCCAAGTTATATATTTCCAATTCCTGGGGCTGACCCAGCAGCCTCCCACCATCCTCTGTGCCGGTCCCACACCTTAACCTTTTTGCACATTTCCTATTTCTCCTTTTAAGACTTCGGGCCCCAGGTGGGACAGGGACTGGGTCCAAAATGATTAACCTGTATAATAATAATGATGGTATTTGTTAAGCGTTTACTATGTGCCAAGCACTGTTCTAAGTACTGGGTGGATACAAGGTAATCAGGTTGTACCACGTGGGGCTCACAGTCTTAATCCCCATTTTACAGATGAGGTAACTGAGGCTCAGAGAAGTAAAGTGATTTACCCAAAATCACACAGCTGACAAGTGGCAGAGCTGGGATTAGAACACATGAGCTCTGACTCCCAAATCCATGCTCTTTCCATTGAGCCACGCTGTAGTATCTTTCTCAGTGCCTAGAACAGTTCTTGATACACATAGTAGGTGCTTAACAAATACCATTATTTTTATTATAATTATTAAATTTCATACCTGAAGCAGTGTGGCTCAGTGGAAAGAGCATGAGCTGGGGAGCCAGAGGTCATGGGTTCTAATCCCTGCTCTGCCACTTATCAGCTGTGTGAACTTGGGCAAGTCACTTAACTTCTCTGGGCCTCAGTTCCCTCATCTGTAAAATGGGGATGAAGACTGTGAGCCCTACGTGGGACAACCTGATTACCTTGTATCTCCCCCAGCACTTAGAACAGTGCTAGGCACATAATAAGCCCTTAACAAATACCAATGTTATTATTATTATTATACCTTCTTGGAAAGACAGCAATTCCCCTGCCCCTTTTCTCTGGACAAGTGAATTCATTTATCAATTTACTGAGGTCTGGAAGTCCTGGGGTTACCCTTTGCACTTTTCCAGTATCTGTCATGCCCTCTAGACTGTGCACTCATTGTGGGCAGGGAATATCTCCGTTATTTTGTTATACTGTACTCTCCCAAGCACTTACTACAGTGCTGTGCATGTACTAAGTACTCAATAAATACAACTGACTGATTGCAAAATTCCTACCTGCTTTGCTGTGCTTTGGTTGAAGCTACATTGTGATAGTCATAGTGTATCAATCACATTTATTGAGCTCTTACTGTGTGCAGAACACTTTATTAAGCACTTGGAAGGCTACAATATAATAGAATTGTTAGAGCACTCCATCACTTTGTCCCCTCTTACCTCATCTTGCTACTCTCCTACTACAACTCAGCCGGCATACTTTGCTCCTCTAATGCTAACCTTCTATGGTGCCTCAATCTTGCCTATCTTGCCACTGACCCCTGGCCCACCCCCAGCCTCTGGCCTGGGTCATCCTCCCCCCTCAAATCCAACAATTACTCTCCTCCGCTTTGAAATTTTATTGACGGCACATTGTATCCAACGGGCCTTCCCTAAGCCTCTCCATTCCTCATCTCCCACTCCCTTCTGCATCACCCTGACTTGCTCCCTTTGTTCTCCCCCACTCTCATCCCCATATTCCTTACGTACATATCTGTAATTTATTTATATTAATGTCTGTTACCCCTCCCCCCATCTATACTATAAGATTGTTTTGGGCAGAGAATGTGTCTGTTTATTGTTGAATTGTACTCTCTCAAGTGCTTAGTGCAGTGCTCTGCACATAGGAAGTGCTCAATAAATACAATTGAATGAAAGCTCCCTGCCCACAATTAGTGTATGGTTGACTTGGTTCTTTCATTGCCTGTTCAGACAGATTCTGGGTAGAATCAAGTATGCAAAACTGGGAGATTAATCTGTAATCTCTGAAATTCCTCTTGACTACGGTGCTGGTGGTTGCACCTTTCCAATCGCGTGGCATCACTTCAATGCTCCATATGTTGAAGAAAAGGTCATGCCAGTGAAGGGGAACTAGATCCCTTCCATGCTTGGAATTTTTTGCAGGAAAGCCATCTGCTATAAGTACTTTTTCATTTTGCATGACTTTTCAAAAGTTTTGTCCTCAAAATAGAAATTTGTGTAAAAGATATGAAAAAAATAGTAGGGATCAATCAATCAGTGGTATTTATTGAGCACTTACTGGGTTCAGAGTCCCAGACTAAGTGCTTGGGAGAGTAAAATATAACAGAGTTGGTAGACATGTTCCCTGCCCGCAGTGAGTTCGCAGTCTAGAGGGAGAGACAGATATGTCTCTCTGTTTATCATTTGTCATTGTACTGTACTCTCCCAAGTGCTTAGTACAGGGCCCTGCACACAATAAGACCTCAATAAATACAACTGAATGAAAGTTCCCTGCCCACAATTAGTGTATGGTTGACTCGGTTCTTCAGTGAACTTTCATTTAATCATATTTTTTGAGTGCTTACTCTGTGCAGAGCACTGTACTAAGCACTTGGGAGACTACAATACAATGATAAACAGATAAGGCTTGTCTTATATTGTCGAGTCATCTCCGATCCATAGTGAGACCATGGACACATCTCTCCCAGAACACCCCACCTCCAACTGCAATCGTTCTGGTAGTAATTCCAAAGAGGTTTCTTGGTAAAAATCTGGAAGTGTTTTACCATTGCTTCTTCGCGTGAAGTAAACCTGAGTCTCTGCCCTTGGTTCTCTCCCATGCCGCTGCTGACCAGCGCAGGTGAGTTTTGATTTGACTTGTAGCAAATTGCCTTCCACTGGCTAGCCACTGCCCAAGCTAGGAATAGAATGGATATGCCTCTGCTTGACTCTCCCTCCCATAATCAAGACTGGGAGAGTACTGGAAACTCTCCAGGTGTGACCCTGAGAGGGGAGACATGAATATAAATATAAATAATTTATATTACAACTATATATATAGGGATTCATATGTCATATATTAATTTATCTATACATCTCCATCTGGATGTCTGCCCGCCACCTAAAGCTCAACATGTTGAAGACTGAACTCCTTGTTTTCCCTCCCAAACCTTGCCATTTCCCTGACTTTCCCATCTCTGTTGATGGCACTACCATCCTTCCTGTCTCACAAGCCCGCAACCTTGGTGTCATCCTCGACTCCGCTCTCTCATTCACCCCTCACATCCAAGCCATCACCAAAACCTGCCGGTCTCAGCCCCGCAACATTGCCAAGATCCGGCCTTTCCTCTCCATCCATACCGCTACCCTGCTCATTCAAGCTCTCATCCTATCCCGTCTGGACTACTGCATCAGCCTTCTCTCTGATCTCCCATCCTCATGTCTCTCTCCATTTCAATCCATACTTCATTCTGCTGCCCGGATTATCTTTGTCCAGAAACGCTCTGGGCATATCACTCCCCTCCTCAGAAATCTCCAGTGGCTACCACTCAATCTGCGCATCAGGCAGAAACTCCTCACCCTGGGCTTCAAGGCTGTCCATCACCTCGCCTCCTCCTACCTCACCTCCCTTCTCTCCTTCTACAGCATAGCCCGCACCCTCCGCTCCTCTGGCGCTAATCTCCTCACCGTACCTCGTTCTCACCTGTCCCGCCATCGACCCCCGGCTCACGTCATCCCCCGGGCGTGGAATGCCCTCCCTCTGCCCATCCGCCAAGCTAGCTCTCTTCCTCCCTTCAAGGCCCTACTGAGAGCTCACCTCCTCCAGTAGACCTTCCCAAACTGAGCCCCTTCCTTCTTCTCCCCCTCGTCCCCCTCTCCATCCCCCCCTTCTTACCTCCTTCCCTTCTCCACAGCACCTGTATATATGTATATATGTTTGTACATATTTATTACTCTATTTATTTATTTATTTATTTATTTATTTTACTTGTACATATCTGTTCTATTTATTTTATTTTGTTAGTATGTTTGGTTTTGTTCTCTGTCTTCCCCTTTTAGACTGTGAGCCCACGGTTGGGTAGGGACTGTCTCTATATGTTGCCAATTTGTACTTCCCAAGCGCTTAGTACAGTGCTCTGCACATAGTAAGCGCTCAATAAATACGATTGATGATTGATGATATAGAGAAGCAGTGTGGCTTAGTGGAAACAGCACGGGCTTGAGAGTCAGAGGTCGTGAGTTTGAATCCCGGCCCCGCCACTTGACAGCTATGTGACTTTGGGCAAGTCACTTAACTTCTCTGTGCCTCAGTTACCTCATCTGTAAAATGGGGATTAAGACTATGAGCCCCACGTGGGACAACCTAATTACCTTGTAACTACCCTAGTGCTTAGAACAGCATCTGGCACATAGTAAGCGCTTAACAAATACCATCATTATTATCATCATCATCATCATCAACACACACTTTACAGAGAGAGAGAGAGAGAGAGAGAGAGAGAGAAAGAGGGAGAGAGAGAAATGATACTCTGTGGGTGAGACCCGAGACTGTTGCCAGATTCATTTGATTTGTTTGTTCTGAGCACCAATAGAGACGAGTCCCAGTACAAGCTGGGCTTGTTTTTATATAGCAAAACACTCCTAGAACTTAATTAGGATTATCACCTATCAATGTCTTTAGCTTTAATTGTAGGTTTGGAGAATTTTACCAAAGAGAAAACACTGAAGCATGAAAAATGTTAGAGCAAACTTTGAAGAGTTTAGCCTTCAATATCAATTTAGGGGAATTCCTGGGTATCTGAGGGCTAAGAAATAGCCCCCCTGAATATTACACATTAACCATGGATATCTAGGGTTGACTTGAAATGTTATGGAACAAGGATCAAAGTGCAAAACTGATAGGAGAATGAAAAGGAATATCAATAGGTAGATTATCTCAGAAAATGAAGGAAATGGTTACAGTAATGAAAGAGAAAGGCAGCCTCATTGAGAAGGAAAAGGCAATTTATTGAAGCAAGAGTTGGATATTCTTCATCTCGGCATTCATCTGGACAGACTGATGCTAAACTTACACTTGGCAGTCATTTCTCAAGGAATATGGGGCTCTGAAGAGACAATGAAGTCAAAGCTAACTTCTGACTGACTGAGATATTGACTGATTGGTCCAAGCAGGGCCTGAGACTGTCTGAGATTTGGCAAAGTTGGTTATAGGCATTTGATAAGTGAGGATTTTAAAGAGCAATTATGATGTTTGCCTGAGGAACTAGCCTTTTAGGATGGAACTTGGGGCTGGGGGTAATTCATTCAACTCTAAAAGTGATCTTAGATGTAACACTCCAGAACTCAGTGGGACAACAGAGCATAAAGAAGAGCCTCCATAGCCCAAACTCCTTAATAATAATAATAATAGCAATGATATTGTTGTATTGAGAAG
This sequence comes from Tachyglossus aculeatus, assembly GCF_015852505.1. NCBI lineage: Eukaryota > Metazoa > Chordata > Mammalia > Monotremata > Tachyglossidae > Tachyglossus > Tachyglossus aculeatus. The sequence goes on along the minus strand of NC_052066.1, from coordinate 99,630,045 downwards.
AAACAGCATGGCTTAGTGGAAAGAGCACAGGCTTGGGAGTCAGAGGACATAGGTTCTAATCCCAGATCCACCACATCAGCTATGTGACTTTGGGCAAGTTACTTAACTTTTGTGCATCAGTATCTCATCTGTAAAATGGGGATTAAGACTGTGAGCCCCACTTGGGCTGCTTGCCTTGTATCTACCCCAGTGCTTAGAACAGTGCTTCACACATAGTAAGCGCTTAACAAATGCCATCATCATTATTATTATTAATAATGATGGCATTTGTTAAGCGCTTACTATGTTCAAAGCACTGTTCTGAGCAGGGGGAAAGGGGCATACAAGGTGATCAGGTTGTCCCACGTGGGGCTCACAGTCTTAATCCTCATTTTACAGATGAGGTAACTGAGGCACAGAGAAGTTAAGTGACTTGCCCGAAGTCACACAGCTGACAAACGGCAGAGCTGGGATTAGAACCCATGACCTCTGGCTCCCAAGCCCATGCTCTTTCCATTGAGCAACGCTGCTTTTGAACACAGATGGTCATTCATTCATTCTTTCAATTGTATTTATTAAGGGCTTACTGTGTGGCAGAGCACTGTATTAAGCGCATGGAAAGTACAATTCAGCAACAAATAGAGACAATCCTTGACCAACAACAGGCTCACAGTCTAGAAAGGGGGAGACAGGCATCAAAACAAGTAAACAGGCATCAATAGCAACGATATAAATAAATAGAATTATAGATATATACACATCATTAATAAAATAGAATAATAAATATGTACATATATACACAGGTGCTGTGGGGAAGGGAGAGGGCTAGAGCAGAGGGTAACTGAACAGGGTATGACATTTTGCTGCCTTTAGGCACTAAAATAATTGCCACTCTCTATAGTTGCAAACATGACAGGTTGAGTGATTATAAAAAGATTTTGATTACCTTATGAACACACCTCAGATGGGACCAGCAACATCCTTTGCCTTCCTTCTTGGAACATGAGTCCCCCAGTTGACAGGGACCTTGACTAATTCCCACCTGTGTATTTCCTCCCAGCACTTAGTACAGTGCTCTGCATAAAGAGCTCTCAATTAATACTATTACAACTACAACTACTACTACTACTTTCAATGAAAGAATGTCACTGGAAAGTAAGGACAATAGCTGGGAGAAAGTATATCTTTAATTGTCTTTTCTTTAGCTTATTTTCTATAATAAACTCCAACTTTTTCTTCCCCAACTTAATTATTTAAAGCATTTTATCTCACTTTTATGACAACCCACCCCTCACCCAACTCCCCAAGGGAAATTCTCTACAGGGCCTCCACAGTCACATAACACATCACAACATGACTGTGCTGCCCTGGTATTCTCATAATTCATAAGACATGGTAATCAAATTAAAAATGCACAGGGACTTTAGATTATTAATAAGAATGTTTTCATTTCAAAAATTAAAATCACTCTCCCACCCCACAAATCTGCTGCCCTAAACCCGGGGTTAGAGACCATACTGGGAAACCCTCCTCTGTCATATGGCACAGTTTGGAAAAGGAGGAGGAAGCTTGTGTAGTTCCATAGGGATTGGATAGTGAGACCAAAGAAGTATGATTTGTACACTGTGTCTGAGACCTAAATGAAGGAACTTTTACAATGGGGAAATGATGTAAAATGGGTAGCAATTACATGCAGGGGATATTAACACCATAACTCCATGATAATTAGACAAAATGACATGTTGCTGATTGTTCTCCTCAGTTAACCATCAACTTTGTACCCATAATCAAGAACTATGCTAACTGCATTGAGCCCTCCTGACTAGTTTACAGTTTGGGATTTCTCGCAAGTAGCATTGCAGTTCAACAGTTCAATAAAGTACACTTCAATTTGTGCTTTTGATGTCTATAGGTTCTTTGAGTGGGGATCAACCCAGGCCCCCAGTGGTGAGAGTTTCTAATTATTAGGCTGTGCATTTTTAAATTGAAGCTTTCATCATAGAAGATTCTTCTCATCATTTTAGGCTGTTGTCCAAAGAAGAAAATTAGAAGAATCTTGTTGTCTTTGAGGATGCTAGAGTAAACCAAAATTCTTACAGAAATGCCAAGGTTCTGTCTCTGAATAGTTGATCAATCAATCAATCAATCGTATTTATTGAGCGCTTACTGTGTGCAGAGCACTGTACTAAGCGCTTAAGTTGATGCATATGATTTTCTTTTTCCCCAGTAATAAGAACTTAGGGAAGGAACATGTTAATCCTCAGTCACAAAAGACCAGGGTACAGCTGCTTGAAGAACCACTGGTTAAGGCATCAGTCAGTCAGTTGTATTTATTGGGCACTTACTGTGTGCATGGTATTGTACTAAGCACTTAGAAGCATACGATATAACAATATAACAGACACATTCCCTGCCCAAAACAAGCATACAGTCTAGAGACAAGCTCACATCACCTCCATCTAATGATCTGCCTTGACTAAAGTTCTGCTCTTCTGCTGTTGACGCATCATCATCATCCACTACTCATCATGGGTTTACACCATTGCCCAACAGGAAGAACTTCCTCCACGTGGGACAATCAGTCAATCATATTTATTGAGCAGTTACTGTGTGCAGAGCACGGTTCAAAATGCCAATGCCTGGGAGAGTACAATATAACAGTATAACAGACGCATCCCGTGCCCACAATGAGCTTACACTCGTCGAGCTTAGTCAATCAGTCAATCGTATTTATTGAGCACATATTCTGTGCAGAGCCCTGTACTAAGTGCTTGGGAGTGTACAGTATAACAATATAAATTACACATTCCCTGCTCACAGTGTACTTAGAGTCTAGAAGTGGAGACAGACATTATATCCTCCATGTGAAAGGTACTGATTTTGTCTTGTCTTATGCCATCGAGTCATCTCCGACCCATAGCAACTACATGGACACATCTCTCCCAGAATGTCCCACCTCCATCTGCAGTCGTTCTGGTAGTGGATCCATAGAGTTTTCTTGGTTAAAATACAGAAGTGGTTTACCATGGCCTCCTTCCACGTGTTAAACCTGAGTCTCTGCCCTTGACTCACTCCCATGCTGCTGCTGCCCAACACAGGGTGAGTTTTGACTTGTAGCAGATTGCTTTCCACTCTCTAGCCACTGGCCAAACTAGGAATGGAATGGGTATGCCTCTGCTTGATTCTCCCTCCCATAGCTGAGACCAGTAGAGTACTAGAAATTCTCCAGGTGTGACCTTGAGAGGGGAGAAGGTACAGATACTGATTACTTACAATGCGCCAAGCACTGTTCTAAGTGATGGGGTAGATACAAGGTAATCAAGTTGTCCCACATGGGGTTCACAGTCTTAATTCCCATTTTCCAGATGATGTAACTGAGGCACAGAGAAGTTAAGTTGCTTGCCCAAGGTCACAGAGCAGAAAAGTGGGGGAGCCAGGATTAGAAACCATGTCCTCTGAATCCCTAGCCCATGCTCTTTCCACTGGGCCACGCTGCTTCTCTAACAATATAACAGATACATTCTCTGACCACAGTGAGCTTACAATCTAGATGGGGAGACAGGTTGTGGGTCTGAACAATGGGGGGTGAATAAAGGGAGTACTTAATTTCTGTAGAGCACTGTACTAAGCACTTAGGAGAGTGCAGTACAATAGAGTTGGAAGATATGATAATAATAATAATAATAGTATTTGTTGTGCGCTTACTACATGCCAAGCACGTGCCTGGAGGCAGCAGGTGCAGACAACTCACTCAAGGTGCTTGGAGAGGAATGGTAGGAGGTATATGGGGTGATAAATGGAGGGAGCCATGGGGTCAAAAGAGTGTTTTTTTGGATTTTTTTAGTATAAAGGATACGTACCCACAAGCCACCCAGAGACAGCTTCTCTAGGTGGTGAGACAGGCACAAAAATACATTACCAACAGGAGAAATGGCAGAAGAAAAAAGCATGTACATATGTGCTGTGAGGCAGAGATGGAGTATCAGAGGTCATGAAATATAGACCCACACACATAATGACATAGAAGGATGAGAGAATAGGCTGGGTAAATGAGAGTTTAGTCAGGGAAGGCTTCTTGGAGAAGAGATGATTTTACTAGTCCTTTGAAGAAGGGGAGGGTGGGCATCTGTCAAATCTGAAGGGAGAAAGAGTTTCAGGTAGGAGGGAGGATAAAATCAAGGGATTAATGGTGAGAAACTGAGATACAGTTAGTAGGTTGGTGTTAGAGGAGTGAAGTATGTGGTTGAGGAGTGAGGTTAAGTAGGCCTGAGTGCCTTAAAGTCAATGGTGAAAAATTTATTTTTGAAGAGGAAATAGATGGGCAATCAATGGAGGTATTTGAGGATCAGGGAAACTATACAGAATGTTTTTTTTTTGTTGTTGGTTTTATTTTTAAAATAACCAAGAGAGCAGAGTGAACATTGGACTGGAGGTCAGCAAGGAGGATGAAGCAGTAATCTAGGTGGAAAATAATCAATGCTTGGATTCATTCATTCATTCAATCTTATTTATTGAGAGCTTACTGTGTGCAGAGCACTGTGCTAAGCACTTGGAAATAGAATTCAGCAACACAGACAATCCCTGCCCAACAACAGGTTCACAGCCTAGGAGGGGGAAGACAGATATCAAAATAAGTAAATAGACATCGATAGCATCAATATTAATCAATAAAATTAGAGATATACACACAATAAAGTAAATGGAATATATATATATATTCCATTTACTTTATATATATATATATATATATACATGCATATATACACACACACAAGTGCTGCAAGGCCAGGATGGGGGTAGAGCAGAAGGGATATTGACTGATTAATTGAATATGTACATTGAATGAAATAGATGAATCATAACCTACTCCAAAATTATGGGCTTGTGAAGCAGCGAGGATGATGGTGTTCTCTACAGTGATGGGAAAGTCAGGGGGATGACAGGGTATGTGTGGGGCGGCTAAGGCCATTTTGGGACATGTTAAGTTTCAGGTGTCCATGGGACATACAGCTAGAGATGTTCTGAAATCGGGAAGAAATGACTGCAGAGAAGGAGAAAGGACAGTGCTGAAGAGTTAGATTTGGAAATCATTACTTTAGATTGCAATTGAAGCCACGGGAATGAATTAGTTCTTCAAGAAAGGGAATGAGTACTCCGAGGGAGTGGGTGTAGATGGGGAATAGAAGGGGACTCAGAACTGAGCACTGAGGGATTCCCTCAGTGAGGTGGTGGGAGGCAGAGGAGGAGCCTGAGAAAGAGACAGAGAATGAGTGGCCAGAGAGATAGGAGGAAAACCAGGCGAGGTCTGTGTCAGTAAAGCTAAGGTTAGATGCAGTTTCAAGGGGAAGGGCATGGTCCACTTAGGCCAAGTCAGCTAAGAGGTCTACGAGGAATGATTAAGATGGAGTAAGATCCATGAGACTTGGCAAAGAAGAGGTGTGCATGGTCACGATTCTCATTCAAGCACTTGTTATGTCATGGTTCGACTATTGAATTGTCCCCTTCAGTGGTCTCCCTGATTCAAGTCTCCTCCAACTTTGTTCATTCTGTAGGCATTTGAATTTCAAGCGCTTAGTACAGTGCTCTGCACACAGTAAGCACTCAGTAAATACGATTGATTGATTGATTGATTGATTTGAATAAATGTGGCCCAGTAGAAAGAACATGAGTCTGGAAGTTAGAGGCCCTGGGCCTAATTCTGGCTCTACCTCTTGTCTGCCATGTGACCTTGGGCAAGTCATACTTGGGCAGTGTGGCTTAGTGGAAAGAGCACGGGTTTGGGAGGCAGAGGTCGTGGGTTCTAATCCCAGCGCTGCCACTTGTCAGCTGTGCGACTTTAGGCAAGTCAGTTAACTTCTTTATGGCTCAGTTACCTCATCTGTAAAAATGGTGATTAAGACTGTGAGCCACATAGGACAACCTGATTATCTTGTATATATCCCAGCGCTTAGAAGAGTGCTTGGCATATATCATCAATCGTATTTATTGAGCGTTTACTGTGTGCAGAGCACTGTACTAAGCGCTTAGCACTGTATAGTAAGCGCTTAACAAATACCATAATTGCTATTATTGTTATTAACTTATCTGTGCCTCAGTTCCCTCTGCAAAATGGGATTCAATATTTGTTCTTCTTTCTACTAAGACTATGAACCCCCTGAAGGAACTAATTACCTTTTATCTACCCCAGCACTTAGTACAGTGCTTGGCATACAGTAAGAGCTTAACAAATATCACAATTATTAATATTATTATTAATTGTTATCATTTTCTAGATTCTACTGCTACCACTACATGAAAAGCAGACTTTTGTATGTGGAACTATTTTTCAACAGTACAGGGAGGAGCTGTAGCAAACTATGAACTGAGCTGATAGATTGGAAAGCCTTCACTGACATTATTCATGCTCTGCCTCTCCTGTAGTTAAAATAATCATTAGCTTTAATGTCTATCAATCTACGTGAAATAGCATTTAGTTCCTATTGAATTTTAAATACAATCAACCATTATGTTTATTCTCTTATTTACCAGTGTCAATTAAATGGTCTTGCTTAATTTAACCACAAGATAACTCACTATTTCATTCTTTGAATATTTGATTACAGAATATAGGTAGAATACAGCACAAGGTGACTGTGTAAAATGGATGTTCCTTTCAATTTCACATCTATTGTATTATGCAATTATCTATTCACAAGTTATGAATTTATCTAGAAATAGTCAAAGAATAAAATTATGGGAAGAAGATTAAATATTTAACTTTTTTCACTCTGATTTAGGCCTTTTCTTAGAGAACCTTAATTAGCTGTCAGATATTAAGTGATGCCTTTCTTTAAATCCTGACAGGCAGCAAGAAACTCTGTTTTGTGCCCAACATATTTAATGTTCTTAGCTTTGGTGATAATCTTCCTGCTTCTATCAGATGATTATGTTTCTCCCTTCTGCTGGAAATACAACCTACTTTTTAAAAGTCAATATACATTATGGAGATTTCTTGTCAAAAGCTCGGGGAAGAATGGGTTGGCGTGAGAATGTTTGGAGAGCAAGGAGAGTCATAGTTCTGGTCTGGAACAGAAGCCTCAGATTTACTGATTCAAATACTTTTAAAGCACGGGGCCAACTTTTCATTTTGATAATTTTGCCCCTTCCTTCCTCTCCCCCTCGTCCCCCTCTCCATCCCCCCCATCTTACCTCCTTCCCTTCCCCACAGTACCTGTATATATGTATATGTGTTTGTACATATCTATTACTCTATTTATTTATTTTACTTGCACATATCTATTCTATTTATTTTATTTTGTTAGTATGCTTGGTTTTGTTCTCTTTCTCCCCCTTTTAGACTGTGAGCCCACTGTTGGGTAGGGACTGTCTCTGTATGTTGCCAACTTGTACTTCCCAAGCGCTTAGTACAGTGCTCTGCACACAGTAAGCGCTCAATAAATACGATTGATTGATTGATTTTGAGGACATGCAAAATGGAGACAGAGCTGTTGGTGCGGCAGCTTGTAGGGTGTCAGCTCTTGTAGGCACTTACTACAGTGTTCTGCACCCAGTAAGCACTCAATAAGCATTTAGTACAGTGCTCTGAACACAGTAAGCACTCAATAAATACAATTGAATGAATAAATACCTTTGCATGATACATTGGGTGGCACTTGAGAGTAGCAAACAGGTGTCAAAGAGTTGGTGGGCTAGGAAGACCCAATTTGACATTTCTTCAGCTCTACTCAGAAACTCGACTGTGTTCACATCTACTCAATTAGAACAGTAGTCTCCTTCCCGTTGTGGAGTCTGCACCAGTGTCGACAATGTAAATGTCATTTCACATTCATTGGATTCATACCATTCATTCATTCAATTGTATTTATTGAGCACTTACTCATTAAGTAAGTGAGTCTATTCATCAATAGAGACAATCCCTGACCACAATGGATTTACAGTCAATGAGTGGACAAGGAGAAAGAGCTGTGGCTTAGTGGTTAGAGCAGGGGGCTGGGAGTCAGAAGGACCTGCATCCTAATATTGGCTCTGCCACATGTCTACTGTGTGACCTTGGGCAAGTCACTTAACTTCTCTGGGCCTCAGTTACCTCATTTGTACAACAGGGATTAAGACTGTGAGCCCCACGTGGGACAGGGATGGTGTCCAACTTGATTAACTTGGATCTCCCCCAGCGCTTAGAACAGTGCTCGGCACATACTAAGCACTTAACAAGTACCATAATTATTTAATTATTATTATTAAAATAAGCAGGATAGCTGTGCTTAGCTAACCCTTTGGAGGGACTAAATCACGGAGTTGACAGTCCTGCTGAAGAGAATGGAGTTTGTCGCGATGGGCGTGGGAAGAAAAAGTAAAATACGTTTGGAGAAGTCAGTCACCACTGTGCTTCTTGTGTAGGGTTTGGCGGTTTCAAATATTAAAGGCACTTGGGCGGAGAAACTTCATCATGCCTTTGCTCAAATAGAAACAGTATCAACATCCTTACCAAGTGCAGCAATACTTTTAGCTGTCTTTCGCCCTTCAGAGGGGGGTGAGATGAGCCAGCCAGGGAATCTCTGGGTGTTAGTTTTCTCACTGACAACAATAAACAGTGTTAAATGGTCTGAAGCCAAATACTCCCTTGGAACAACCACTCACAGGCTCCTGGGAAGAAATGCAGAACTGAACTGGAAATGGAAGAGATTTCTCCCTTCTGTAAAACAAGGTCATTTGAAATAGATGATTTCTAAGCATCATCACTGAATGAGTGAAGCTATGTTGATCAGGAAATAGAAAATCATTTGTTCCTAAGCAAATTCAGTTTATTTGCTAAATATTTAATCTCGCTGGTATTCTTGATTTGAATTTTTTTTTTCCTGAATCAGCCAAAGTGTTATTTCTCACATTAGTGTAAGTTCACTGTGGATGGGCAATGTTCCTAATACTTGAGAAGCAGCATGGCGTAGCGAGTAGAGCGTGGGCCTGTGAGTCAAAAGGTCATGGGTTCTAATCCCAGCTCCACCACTTGTCTGTTGTGTGACCTTGGGCAAGTCACTTCACTTCTCTGGACCTCAGTTACCTCATCTGTAAAATGGAGATTGAGACTGTGAGCTTCATGTGGGAAAGGGACTGTGTCCAACCTGATCTGCTTATATACACCCCAGCGCTTAGTACAGTGCCTGGCACATAGTTAAGTGCTTAACAAATACCATAATTATAATTTTTACCTGGTGTACTTTTCCAGGTGCTCAATACAGTGCATTGAACCCAGTGAGTCCTCAATAAATACTGCTACTCCAACTACTACTACTACTACTACTACTACTACTACCACTACTACTACTACGATTATTACTATAACTATCAATCAATGGTATTTATTGAGAGCTTACTGTGTGCAGAATACACAGCACTCTAAGTACCAGCGCTTAGAACAGTGCTTTGCACATAGTAAGTGCTTAATAAATGCCATTATTATTATTATTATTATTACTAAGTGCTTGGGAGAGCAGTCAATCAAACGTACTCATTTAGTGCTTATTGTGTGCACAGCAATACAGTGCAATGGGTGTGCAGTATGCTTGGGAAGCAACAGTATATCAGAGTTGGTAGACATGCTCCCTGACCACAGTGAGCTTGCAGTCTAAAGGGGAAGAGAGGCTTAATATGAATAAATGTATTTCAGATATGTACATAAGTGCTGTGGGGCAGAGGGAGGGGTGAATAAAGAGTGCAAATCCAAGGACAAGGGAGACTCATAAGAGAGTGGGGGAAGAGGATATGAAGGCTTAATCAGGGAAGGTTTCTTGGAGGAGATTTGTTTTTAATAAATCTTTGAAGGTGCAAAGAATGATCATCTGTTGGATATGAAGAGGCAGAGCATTCCAGGCCATTCATTCATTCAATCATATTTATTGAGCGCTTACTGTGTGCAGAGCACTGTACTAAGTGCTTGGGAAGTACAAGTTGGCAACATATAGAGACGGTCCCTACCCAACAACGGGCTCACAGTCTAGAAGGGGGAGAACAGTCTAGAAGCGGGAGAGTCTAGAAGGGGAAGGCCAGAGGCAGGTTGTGAGCGAGAGGTCGGTGTTGAGATATGCAAGATTGAGGTACAGTGAGTGGGTTGGCATTAGAGAAGTGAACTGTGCTGGCTGATTGTAGTAGGAAATCAGAGAGATAAGGTGGGAGGAGAGCATTGATTTCTTTGAAATGTGGTGTTGGAGAAGGCACTTGTGAATTCCATGGACAGCCCAAAAAACAAACAGGTGGATTTTGGAACAAATTAAACCAAAGTGGTCTTTGGAAGGCCAAATACCTCGACTTAGATTAGCATATTTTGGACACATAATCAGGAAGGCTAATTACCCGGAGAACACACTAATGCTAGGAAAAGTCCAGGGGAAATGTGGAAAAGACAGACCAGCAGCTAGATGGCTAGAGACCGTAACATCGATAACGGAAGAACCATTAGAAAGTTTGCAAATTATGACAGAGGACAGGGCGTTCTGGAGAAAGTACATCCATGGAGTCGCGATAAATCGAAAATGACTCGATGGAACTTAATAATAATAATAATAATAATAATAATAATAATAATAATAATAAAGGTAGGAGGAGGAGGCAAGGTGATTGAGTGCTTTAAAGCCATTGGTAAGGATTTTCTGCTTGTTGTGTGTTGGAGCAACCACTGGAGGTTCTTGAGGACTGGAGAACATAGACTCAATATAGAACTGAAAGTACAATCAACGGAGTTGATAGACAAGTTCCCTGCCCACGAGTATACATTCTAGAAGGGTTGGAAACTCTACTACTTCTACTACTACTATTACTACTGCTGCTGCTATTACTACTACTACCATTACTACTCCTGCTGCTATTACTACTACTACTACTGCTACTATTACTACTAGATAGAATATTTAGCTGGATAATATGTTGCCCAGGAAGCATAACTTAGTGACATCATTAAATATTTGGGACAATACAGAATAGAAGAAATTCTCTCATTGAAAGATTTTTTGCACTCACTTTTTTCCAGATGCAAACTCAGTGCTTAAATGTTGATAATTAAATTTGTAGATTATACTACCCTTCCTTACCACTTACTATCTCTGGCTTTTATCCTATCTCAGTTACTTCTAGCTCATTTCCTACTTACCCAATTGGTTAGCGTGGTATAGAAAAAGATATGAAACCCGTTAAAAATTCATTTTACTAAACACAGGTCAGGTCAGAAATCTGGCAGGGGAGAGGCTTGTAATTTTTGATTCAAATTAGGCTCTATGGATTTTGTTTGCCCAGATTATTTCTGTCTGCTATTAATCATCATCAATCATCATCAATCATTTATTGAGTGCTTACTGTGTGCAGAGCACTGTACTAAGCGCTTGGGAAGTACAAGTTGGCAACATATAGAGACAGTCCCTACCAAACAATGGGCTCACAGTCTAAAAGGGGAAGACAGAGAACAAAACCAAACATACTAACAAAATAAAATGAATAGAATAGATATGTACAAGTAAAATAAATAAATATATAAATAGAGTAATAAATATGTACAAACATATATACATATATACAGGTGCTGTGGGGAAGGGAAGGAGGTAAGATGAGGGGGACGAGGGGGAGAGGAAGGAAGGGGCTCAGTCTGGGAAGGCCTCCTGGAGGAGGTGAGCTCTCAGTAGGGCCTTGACGGGAGGAAGAGAGCTAGATTGGCGGATGGGCAGAGGGAGGGCATTCCAGGCCCGGGGGATGACGTGGGCTGGGGGTCGATGACGGGACAGTCGAGAATGAGGCACGGTGAGGAGATTAGCGGCAGAGGAGCAGAGGGTGTGGGGTGGGCTGGAGAAGGAGAGAAGGGAGGTGAGGTAGGAGGGGGCGAGGTGATGGACAGCCTTGAAGCCGAGGGTGAGGAGTTTCTGCCTGATGCGCAGAGTGATTTGTAGCCACTGGAGATTTTTGAGGAGGGGAGTAATATGCCCAGAGCATTTCTGGACAAAGATAATCCGGGCAGCAGCAGGAAATATGGATTGAAGTGGAGAGAGACACGAGGATGGGAGATCAGAGAGAAGGCTGATGCAGTAGTCCAGACGGGATAGGATGAGAGCTTGAACGAGCAGGGTAGCGGTATGGATGGAGAGGAAGGGGCGGATCTTGGCAATTTTGCGGAGCTGAAACCGGCAGGTTTTGGTGACGTCTTGGAAGTGAGGGGTGAATGAGAGAGCAGAGTGGAGGATGACACCAAGGTTGCGGGCTTGTGAGACGGGAAGGATGGTAGTGCCGTCAACAGAGATGGGAAAGTCAGGGAGAGGGCAGAGTTTGGGAGGAAAGACAAGGAGTTCAGTCTTGGACACGTTGAGTTTTAGGTGTCGGGCAGACATCCAGATGGAGATGTCCTGAAGGCAGGAGGAGATGTGAACCTGGAGAGAGGGGGAGAGAGCAGGGGCAGAGATGTAGATCTGGGTGTCATCAGCGTAGAGATGATAGTTGAAGCCATGGGAGCGAATGAGGTCACCAAGGGAGTGCATGTAGAGTGTAGAGTGCGTAATCAATTAATTAAGAAGTGAATCTTATGGAATCATTCTTAATAATAGTGATTACTCTTTTGGGAATACCAAACTTTCTTCTATTCACCATGCTAGAGGCTGAAGTGGGTGCTGGATGTGAGTGTCTTGAAGATGAAATAGAAAATCATATGAAATAGAATTATAGACCCAGATTTGAGGTCCTTATGTTTCATTTTAGGGTAATGACTGTTTACTGATAATGACAGTTTATTGATGTTGTATATCATAGCTACCATGATCTAGCATATAAAATACTAGAATCATGGAGCCAGATGAGGCCTCAGGAGATCATTCAGTCAAGCCCTCGTCTCAATCAATCAATCGTATTTTTGCTTACTGAGTGCTTACTGTGTGCAGACCACTGTATGAAGCACTTAGGAGAGTTCAAAATAACAGAGTTGATACACATTCCCTGCTCACAACAAGCTTACAGTCCAGAGGGCGAGAGATAGACATTCATACAAATAAATAAATTACAGATATATACATAGTGATTTGGGGCTGAGGGTGGGATGAATAAAGGGAGAAAATCAGGGCCATGCAGAGGAGAGTGGGAGAAGAGGAAATAATGGCCTAATCAGGGAAGGCCTCTTGGAGGAAATGTACTTTGATTAAGGCTTTAAAGATTGGGAGAGTAATAGTCCATCAAACATGATGAGGGAGTGCATTCCAGGGAGGAGACAGGACATGGGCGAGGGGTCAGGGCAAGATAGTTGAGAAAGGGGTACAGTGAGTAGGTTGGTGTTAGAGGAGCAAAGTGTGCAGGCTGGGTTGTAGTAGAAGAGCAGCGAGGTGAGGTAGGAGGGGGCAAGGTGATTGAGGGCTTAAAAGCCAATGGTGGGGAGTTTCTGTTTCATTTGGAGGGGGGGTAGGCAACCACTGAAGGTTCTTGAGAAGTGGGGAAACATGGTCTGAACGTTTTTGTAGAAAAATGATCTCTGCAGCAGAGTGAAGTACAGACTGGAGAAGGGAGAGACAGGAGGCAGGGAGGTCAGCAAGGAGGATATTACAGTAATCAAGGCAGGGTAGGATAAGTGCTTGGATTAACATGGTAGCAGTTTGGATAAAGAGGGATGGGTGGATTTAAGAATGTTTTGAAGGTTGAACTGACAGGATTTAGTGATAGATTGAATATGTGGGTTGAATGAGGGAGATGAGTCTGGAATAATGCCAAGGTTACTGGCTTGTGAGACAGAAAAGATGGTAGTGCTGCCTACCAATAATGGAAAAATCATGGGGATAGATAAGGTGTATGTGGAAAGGTAAGGCGTTCAGTTTTGGACATGTTAAGTTTGAGGTGATGGCAGGACATCCAAGTATAGATGCCTTAAAGGCCGGAGGAAATGTGAGACAGAGAGGGAGAGAAATCAGGTCTGGACATGCAGATTTGGCAATAATCGGCATATAGGTCATAGCTGAAGCCATGGAAGAGAATGAGGTCTCCAAGAGAGTTGGTATAGATGGAGGAACCAAAAGCTAAAAAACCCCCCCAAAACTCCCTTAACCCCATGGCTCCCTCCAGTTATCGTCAAAGTTGACATGACTTTTTTTTTTGCAGACACAGAAGAGGGAGGTTTGAATAAAGTGATGGAAAATGTGATCTGAAAGTTTAGCAATTTTTTTTTCCCCTTACCTCCTGAGCTACAGAAGGAGTGAACATCTGCGGCATGTGAAAAGCTTTAAGCTTTGGGATTTAACTTCTGTTTACATCTATTCCTTGATAAATTATTAAAGTTATGCTTGAGTAATCACTTTCAATGAAAAAGCATCTCTGAAGTTAAATGATCATCAGTGAGTTGACGTTGTACTGAAGTGCATTTCAAGACTATCATAACTAATTGCTGCACTTTTTCTGAGACGTAATTATTAAGTAGAACCCGGAGCAAATTTTAGGGCTATTCAACTCTCATGCTGGTGCTTTGTATGATTATGTAGTTTTTTTTAATTTAAATGTTATTTGTACGGACTAGCTCAACCCAAATGGAAACATATTTCTTCAGATCACTTTGTGCTTTTCCCTTCCAATATTACAGCTGGGGAAATCAACAATGAGTTTGAAATGTTATATAGTGAAAGTCACTTCCTGGCCTTGAGCTTCCATCTCTTCAGTTCTCTCTGTCCTCTGGGAACTGGGAATGGAGAGTTTTTTACGCTATTTGGAATGCCTCACTAAGAACTGGTAATTCCTGTTTTTCAGCACTGAAATATGTGCTGAAATGCGATGCTCTCGGTTAATGAAAATAAATCCAGTTTATCAAATGTAGATGGGTTCAAAGCTCTTAGCAGAGATTTAAGAAGAGTAGACACAAACCCCTGCATTGTCATATATTGGGGTGAGCATTGAGGTAGGAAGCAGAGTGAATATTTTGAAATGAAACTAAATAACCCCACTAACAGTTAATATTTTTAAAGTACCTTTGGCTGAGGTCCCAGTCATTGTTTGATCTCCCTTCTGGAGAAGGGAGATCTTGTTTCTATAGAGGCTTCACCCTCAGGATGAGAAAAATGGTAGGCCACAGGTTTTGCTTAATAGTCATGAAAACCATGTTTACATGAAAGCATTTTCCCTTGGAACTTATGGGAGCTCAATTGTGTGTGGCAATTTGCGATGGTTTATCACTGTGATGAGAGAAAGCAATTTCAGGAAGCATTTAGCTTAATTGTTTTGTGTCGACTCTAGATCCCTGAGGCTCCATTATACTATGTGCCTCCTCCATCCTCTGCTTTTCTAAAAGACCCAAGATTGTCATGTGACCAGATGTTGTCCTTCGTAATGTTCCATTCTCTCCTGTTGCTAATTCCTACCCTTAATGAGAAAAAGAAACACCAGTTGATGAATAGCAGGAAATGCAGAAATACCGAGTCACCCCACTTCTTTGGGGAGATGAGGAGATTTAGAACCCTGCTCACTGTTGCTTCCACTACTATCCAGAATTCTAGTATTCCTGGTTCAGCTTAGACTATGCCTTGTTCCCTTTCCATTTTAGGTGAGTGGTTCCCATTGTATATCTTCCCTGAGAGTCAAAGCAGTCACTTCAGGTTATGTGGCTAGCTATCTTTGGTTTCAAACTTGCAGTCACTAGTTGTCAGAGACAAGTTCTGTGGGCTAGAGGGACTTTAATTAGTAGTAGTAGTAGTAGCAGTAGTAGTAGTCGTCACAGTAATACTAGTTGCAGTTATAGAAGTCTCAGTAGTAATATCACAGTAGTAATTGTAGTAGTAGAGCACAGACCCAGGAGTCAGAAGGACCTGGTTCTAATCTTGGCTCTGCTGTGTGACCTTGAGAAAATCACTTTATTTATAATGATGCTACTGATGCCTGTTTACTTGTTTTGATAGCTGTCTCCCCCCTTCTAGATGGTGAACCCATTGTGGGAAGGGATTGTCTCTGTTTGCTGCTGAATGGTACTTCCCAAGCACTTAGTGCAGTGCTCTGCACACAGTAAATGCACAATAAATACGACTGAATGAATCACTTTTCTCTTGGTCTCAGTTACGTCATGCTTACAGGGAAGCAGCATGGCTCAGTGGAAAGAGCATGGGCTTTGGAGTCAGAGGTCATGGGTTCAAATCCCGGCTCCACCACTTGTCAGCTGGGGGACTTTGGGCAAGTCACTTAACTTCTCTGGGCCTCAGCTACCTCATCTGCAAAATGGGGATTAAGACTGTGAGCCCCCCGTGGGACAACCTGATCACCTTGTAAACTCCCCAGCACTTAGAACAGTGCTTTGCACATAGTAAGTGCTTAATAAATGCCATTATTATTATTATTATTATTACCATGGGGATTAAGAGTGTGAGCCCCATGTGGGGCAGGGACTGTGTCCAACCTGACTAACTTGTATCTACCCCACTGCTCAGAACAGTGCTTGATACACAGGAAGCCCTTAACAAGTACCATAATTAGTATTATTAGTAGTAGTCATCGTAGTAGTAATCACAGTAGTAGTAATACTAGTAGTTGTAGAAGTAGTATAGACTGTATGCTTGTTGTGGGCAGGGAATGTCACAGTTTGTTGTTGCATTATACTTCCCTAAGCATTTAGTACAGTGCTCTGCACAAAATAAGTGCTCAATAAATAAGATTGAATAGTAGTATTTATTGAGTGTTTACTGTGTGCAGATTACTGAGCCAAGCACTGGGAAAGAATACGCAGATGAGAATTAGACAGGATCCCTTGTCCTTCAGGGCTCTTACAATCCAAGAATGTAAGGCAGGAGAAGGGATTGGAGACAGACACATGAGGAGCGAGGGCCTGGAACTCAGAGGATCTAGGTTATAATCCCGACTCTGCCACTTGCTTGCTCTGTGACCTGGGCAGGTCACTTAACTTCTCTGTGCCTCAGTTATTGCATCTATAAAATGGGCTTTCAACACCTGCTGTCCCTCTCCCGTAGACTGTGAGACTCATGTAGGATAGGCAGTATGTTTGATTATCTTGTATCAGTCTCAGAGCTTGGCTCATAATAAGGCTTAACAAGTACCACAACTATTATTGGTATCATTATTATTGTGGTGCTATTTTTGTTCTGTGATGATACCCTCAGAGAGGCAGAGAAAGGTGAACAAGAAGTCCTATTTGGCAAAAAGCTCTACATGACCAAATTGATGCCTCAAAAATTTTCTTCCATAAAGGCTGGAGTCAACAGTGTTAGAGGAGGTAACTAAGGGACAATATGTGAGGGCTAAACATCCTGAAACACTTGGTTGACAAGAAAGCACAGGGCAGGGTCCTCTGGTTGGAAGCAGTGTGGCCTAGTGGAAAGAGCAGTCATTCATTCAATAATTTTTTTTGAGCCCTTACTGTGTCCAGAGCACTGTACTAAGAGCTTTGAAAGTACAATTCAGCAATAGAGACAATCCCCGCCACACTGGGCTTACAGTCTAGAATAATAATAATTATGGTATTTGTTAAGCACTTACTGTGCGCCAAGTTCTGTTCTAGGCACTGGGGTAGATATAAGGTAAGATGGTTGTCCCACGTGGGGCTCACAGTCTTATTCCTCATAGTACAGATGAGGTAACTGAGGCATAGAGAAGTTAAGTGACTTGCCCAAGGTCACACCGCAGACAAGAGGCAGATCCAGGATTCAAACCCATATCCACTGATTCCTAAGCCCGTGCTGTTGCCAGAAGTCCATGCTGCTTCTGCATGGAAGTCAGAGGACTGGGGTTCTAATCCTGGCTCTGCCAATTGCTTGTTGTGTGTCCTTGGGGAAGTTACTTAACTTCTCTGTGCCTCAGTTTCCTAACTGTAAAATGGGGATTAAATACCAGTTCTCTCTTCTACCTACACTACAAACCCCATGTGGGACAGGGACTGTGTGTGACCTAATTAACTTGTACCTACCCCAGAGCTTAGAACAGTGGTTGAAACATAGTAAACACTTAACAAATACCAAAAATAAAAACAAAGTGTGAAGGAACTCAACTGTGCAAAGAATTTAATTCATCATTTTTTCTAACTGAAGCAAAAAGATGAAAGTGTGCATTTGATTTACCCAGTACAAAGCCTTGGAATGAGTCAGAAACTGTCCTTCAGGTCTATTTTTTTAGACAATTTTTGAGTGATTTTCTTAGAGAACTTATTTTAAGGAAAAAACACATTTTAAGTGAATTTTCTAAATCCATGTAAAGGTTTAATCCTCATGTCATAGGTTGAACAAGTGTTGAACCAGATATCCAAGAGACCTGCTTGCAGTAAACCTCAAATTTTTTTTTCCTCGCTTTGATTTTTGTGGTCTAGCTGCAGGAGATTTTTTGTAATAGCTTCTGTGACAGAACCTTCTCTGAGGTTTTCAGATTCAGTAACCGACAGGAATAAATGCAATATTCCCCCAACTAATCCCCAGATGAGCAAGTAAGGAACCTTAATGGAATCTCTCTTACAAGAAAGACCTAGCATGTGAGGTTTGAAAATTTGGTTGAAATTCAGAGTGTATTTGTAGAGAGAGTTCATTCAAAATTCCTGATAACCTTCTTATTTCTCCCAGGTCATTGGGAATCTAGTCAAACAACTCTGCCACAATCTCTGCTGGGTGACCTTGGGCAAGTCACTTAACCTCTCCAGCCTCAGTTCCTCACTGGAAAAATAGTTCTCCTTTCCTCTAAGACTATGAACTTCATTCATACAATTGTATTTTTCGAGCACTTACTGTTTGCAGAGCATGGTCCTAATTGCTTGAGAGAGTACACTTTAACAATAAACGGACACATTTCCTGCCCACAGTGAGTGTACAGCCTAGAGCATCACATGTGACTGGGACTGTGTCTAATCTGATTAACTTTTTTCTACCCAAGCACTTAGCACACAGCTTGGCACAGAGTAAGTTTTAATTTATGCCATTGTTCTCATTACCATTCATTCATTCAGTGGTATTTATTGAGTGCTTATTGTGTGCAAAGCAATGCAATAAGGGCTTGGGAGAGTATAATATAACAACATAAACGTTCACATTCCCTAACCACAATGAGCTTACAGTCTAGAGGACTAATGAGCACACACACACTCATTTACTAAACCACAAAATGATTCCGATTTATCTGCTAGCTTGTAGAATCATCATCATCAACAATCGTATTTATTGAGCGCTTACTATGTGCAGAGCACTGTACTAAGCGCTTGGGAAGTACAAATTGGCAACATATAGAGACAGTCCCTACCCAACAGTGGGCTCACAGTCTAAAAGGGGGAGACAGAGAACAAAACCAAACATACTAACAAAATAAAATAAATAGAATAGATATGTACAAGTAAAATAAAAAAATAAATAAATAAATAGAGTAATAAATATGTACAAACATATATACAGGTGCTGTGGGGAAGGGAAGGAGGTAAGATGGGGGGATGGAGGGGGGACGAGGGGGAGAGGAAGGAAGGGGCTCAGTCTGGGAAGGCCTCCTGGAGGAGGTGAGCTCTCAGCAGGGCCTTGAAGGGAGGAAGAGAGCTAGCTTGGCGGATGGGCAGAGGGAGGGCATTCCAGGCCCAGGGGATGACGTGGGCCGGGGGTCGATGGCGGGACGGGCGAGAGCGAGGTACGGTGAGGAGATTAGCGGCAGAGGAGCGGAGGGTGCGGGCTGGGCTGGAGAAGGAGAGAAGGGAGGTGAGGTAGGAGGGGGCGAGGTGATGGACAGCCTTGAAGCCCAGGGTGAGGAGTTTCTGCCTGATGCGCAGATTGATTGGTAGCCACTGGAGATTTTTGAGGAAATTATGTAATTTATTTTTGAGGAATTTATGTAAATTCATCTTTTGGGATCACATGGGAAAAACATGTCAGAATACCATCATCATCCTCATCATCATTAACAGCAGCAGTAGCAAAAGCTGCAGCCTTCCCATTATCAGATCAAGGAATTAAGCTATTCCTCACAACCCAACAGGAAAACTCACTATTCCCCCAATGCCTAAGTCTCTCCAGTATATATAAATTGCCTTACCTGTGCTGCTTTGATGTCTGCTCTTAAAGGCAGTCTCATGAGGTAGGATTTCTGCATTATCTTGGCTTTGTTTCATGTCCTGCCCAGGGCTCGGTTCATCAGGACACTGTACTGAACCCCACGGATAACAAAGCTACAGAATTAGAAATACTCTGAATAAAGTTGAATCTAGATTTCCAAAGAAGTTCACAGGTTTGGGAGAAATGCAAAGCACTTCCAGGCTGAGTGTTTGAGCATGTTGAGTTTCCCAGTATGTGATGTGCATTAGCTAAAATGCAAACAAGGACTACTTTCAGTAAGACAGTGTACAACTGAAATGTTTCAGCTCCCTCTCAGCCCCTAGAAACTGGCCGTTTAGTATCCTATTATACTCACTCGTGCTCTTGGGTGTCGGATCACCTCCCTGTAATTAAGATCACTAGATCAGTTATTAGTGTAAAATAAGGTTGAAAATAAATCCCCTCATTGTTTTAGAGACCAAGTATCTTCTTAGTATTTGGTATATGTTAAGTTCTTACTGTGAGTCAAATACTGTACTAAGCACAAGAGATGTGTTAAATAAGCCTCAAAGTCTAAGTAGGAGGGAGGAGGATTTAATCCCCATTTTTCAGATGAGGGGACTGAGGCACAGAGAAACTGTTAATAATAATAATAATAATAATATTTGTTAAGTCCTTACTATGTCCCAGGCACTGAACTAAGTGTCGGGGTGGATACACGCAAATTGATTTGTATGCAGTCCCTGTCCCATATGGGGCTCAGAGTCTCGATCCCCATTTTACAGATGAGGGAACTAACGCCCAGGGAAGTGAAGTGACTTGCCCAAGGTCACACAGCAAAATTGAGTGACTTGCCCAAGGTCACATAGGAGACAAATGGAGAAGCTAGGATTAGAACCCATTTACATTTCATGGGGCAGATAGTTTATAATAGTGAGGCACAGTTCCGTATTTTATGTGGTTCATAGGGTGTTTTTTCCCGGTTTTCATTGCTGCAGGTTCCATGATCTGGTTTCAGGAAGATTCTTCTTATCAGTGGTGCCCAAACTAAAATGGAGGATACTAGTCATGTCTCATCTCCTTTCTGAGCCTCAGTCCTTTTACCTCTAAAATGGGAATAGTAATGCCTGCCTTTCCTTCCTCAATGAGATCTTGTGAGGACAAAATGAGATAATTGAAAGTGAAAAAACACCACTCTACAAATTCAAGATACAATTATAATTACATTCAATATTGGTCAATTACTTCCCAGAATTAATTTTGCTCGATGGGATAATTGAAGGGGAAAAAACGCTATACAAATTAAAAATACAATTATTATTGCATTTAATATTGATCTCCTACTTTCTGGAATTACTTTTGCTTGGGGGGGAAGGGGGCATTTCACTCTTGAGCATAGAAGGAATTCAACCTGATAAACTTATTTCTACCCCAGTGCTTAGTTCAGTGCCTGGTACTTAGTAAGTGCTTAGCGAATACCATAAAAAAATTAAAAAAAATTCTGGGATCTGCACTAGAAGAGAGGAATTACTTCTTTCTGGATCCAAGTCCCAGAAATAGAGAGTGTTAGGACTTATGGTTATTTGGTGAGAAATCAAACTTTTGGAAAGCAAGGAAAAGGGCATTGAAATAGATGGTGTGTAGTGATCTTCTAATCTCTTAATGGACAGCCACATCCTCCCCTCTCATTTCACTGTGGGAAATGAAATGCTGAGAGAGTTGAATTCTGTTTCCAGTTTGAGTGCTGACTACAGTGTTCTGGCCCAATAGCTGAAACTGCCCAAGCAAGGATTCTTCTTGAAAGTAGTTTACCCCTGGAAAATTCAATGTTTAAACTAAATCTGCACAGGGCCCCCTGATCCTTATTGCCAAGCTAGTAATATTGGGCTTGCCCTGAGCACAAGAGAATGTTTTAAAGATGCCACACTGCATCATCAAGCTCCACCAGAGAACAGTGAAGTCACCCTGCCTGTGTGATTGGCAAAAAGCATTGCAGGCTTTTCTGTGCTCAATTGTATCTCAGTGTCCTGGTCATGTTTGCTTGGTTCCATTTCTGTGGAGTACAATCAAAGGTATTTACTGAGTTTTTGCTGTATGCAGAGTACACAGTGTTTTGGAGGGTTCAGTACCCTAGAGCTGGTAGACGTATTCTCTGCCCACAATGAGCTTACAATCTAGACTACAGGCAGCAGTGGAGAAATTTTTTCATGGCATTTATTAAGCGCTTACTATGTGCAAAGCATTGTTCTAAGCGCTAGGGAGGTTACAAGGTGATCAGGTTGTCCCACAGGGGGCTCACAATATTAATCCCCATTTTACAGTTGAGGTAACTGAGGCATAGAGAAGTTAAGTGACTTGCCCAAGTCACTCAGCTGACAATTGGCAGAGCAGGGATTTGAATCCATGACCTCTGACTCCAAAGCCCATGCTCTTTCCACTGCACCAGGCTGCTTCTCCTAAATTAAGTAATTGATCTCCCACCCTCCTGTCTCTCCTCACTCCAGTCCATACTTCACTCTGCTGCCCAGATGATTTTTGTACAGAAACGTTCAGGACATGTCTCCCTGCTCCTCATAATACTCCAGTGGTTGCCCATCCACCTCTGTATCAAACAAAAACTCTTCACCATTGGCTTTAAAGCACTCCATCACTTGCCCCCTCCTACCTCACCTCACTTCTCTCTTTCTGCAACCCAGCCTGCACACTTCGTTCCTCTAATGCTAACCTTCTCACTGCCTTCTCACCTGTCTCACCGCTGACCCCTGCTCTGTCCTGGAACCCATGCTCAGGCCAGAGTATGTCCTGCTCTGGCCTGGAACTCCCTTACTCTTCTAATTTGACAGAAATCCAATCTCCCCCACTTCAAAACCTTATTGAAGGCACATTTTCAAGAGACCTTCCCGGACTAAGCCCCACTGTTTCTCATCTCCCACTTCCTTCTGTGTCACCCTGACTTGTTCCCTTTGCTCTTCCTGCCTCCCAAATGCAAAGCACTTAGGTACATATCTGTAATATTAATCCCTTTGCTCTTCCTCCCTCCCAAACCCAAAGCACTTACGTACGTACTTCAAATTTCATTTATTCACTTCGATGTCTGTCTCCCCCACTCTAGACTTTGAGCTCATTGTGGACAGAGAATGTCACTGTTTATTCTTGTAAGGATTAAGACTGAGACCCACATGGGACAACCTGATCACCTTGTATCCCCCCAGTGCTTAGAACAGTGCTTTGCACATAGTAAGCACTTAACAAATACTATCCAACTTGTACTTCCCAAGTCCTTAGTTCAGTGCTCTGCACACAGTAAATGCTCAATAAGTACTATTGAATGAATGAATGAAGAAGGTCTTTAGCTGTATTTGCTTTTTCTGTGGTAATATAGCAGGATTTAACAGAACAAGGCTTCCTTTCCTTTAAGTCCTGTCCCCAATTCCAAGGACAAGGGACAAAAAATCTAAATTTCAGATCTGTAGGGGACAAGAGCAACCACATCCTAGCCAATCATTCATTCATTCAATTGTATTTATTGAGCACTTACTGTGTGCAGAGCACTGTACTAAGTGCTTGGGAAGTACAAGTTGGATAGTATTTGTTAAGTGCTTACTATGTGCAAAGCACTTTTCTAAGTGCTGGGGGGATACAAGGTGATCAGGTTGTCCCATGTGGGTCTCACAGTCTTAATCCTCATTTTACAGATGAAGGAACTGAGGCACAGAGAACAATAATAATAATAATGGCATTTGTTAAATGCTTACTATGTGCAAAGCACTGTTCTAAGCACTGGGGGGATATAACGTAATCAGGTTGTCCCATGTGGGGCTCACAGTCAATCCCCATTTTACAGATGAGGTAACTGAGGCTCAGAGAAGTTAAGTGACTTGCCCAAAGTCACACAGCTGACAATTGGCGGAGCTGGGATTTGAACCTATGACCTTAGACTTCAAAGCCCATACTCTTTCCACTGAGCAATACTGCTTCTCTAATCAGGAACTGCACCCAGGACACAATCTAATCCCACCAAAAGAATCCAAAATATCTTCGCTGCCCAGCCTCAATCTGATGTTTTTCAATCTATTTCCAAATTGGTGCAATCTTCATTTTGTTTTGTTGTAAGCCAAACTGCTAACTTTTCCATGTGAATTCTACAAAGTTTTTTTTCAAATAGGTTGTTTTGTCCTGCGTACATGCAAGAAAATGTTGCTAAATAAATTTTATTGTTTACAAGCTGTATCCTGCAGCATAGCATGGATTTTGAATAAGGAATGGAAAAATAACAAGATCTAATCAAATATATATAAAAAAAATCTTAGAAATTTGAGGCAGCATGGAGATAATGCCAAATTTTGGTAAAATAAATCCAGTGAAAGGAAATATTTTTGAAGCCAGGGTCTTAAAAGAGGAACTGACAATGAATGACTCTACAAACGAGATGTGGGAAATATTGATATGTTGAATTTTGAAAACTCATAACAGTATTTCAGTATTTACAAACAACAAATACAACTGAAGGTAGCTTGAATAAAAACCCATGGATAGTTGCATAACCATGTTCAGGAACAACTTTTGACAGGCATTTGAGACACTGTACTTGTAGAAAATTAAGTATTTCGACTACTTGTGTTCCGACTGTTACTTTTTATTGCATTTTAATAGTCGGAGGTTTCATATACTTTCTTCCATTTTCTAACAAGAGCATGTGATCATAGAGGTTAGATGCAGTAACATATAAATTATCTAGGCTTAGCATAGAATAACAGCCTACATTTACAGTCTGGTGAAGAGCTGAACTGGAAAATCGAATGCTGCATTTCAACTGATTTATTGCTATTTTTATGCTATGTTCTTGCAGTCCTCTTCCAGTTTTATGGAAAAAAGTAGTTATAAGGTTAATGCAAATAATAATGGGAAAACATGGCAAAAAATAGCTGACATAGCTGAAATAGCTGACATCTCAAAATAGAGAAATGACCATTCCAAAGTAGGAATTTTGGATAGTTATAATTGGGATCATGGAATTTTACCTTTGTGTTGGGACTGAAATAAGAAGTGACCAGAGAATTTTTTTTTTTTTTGAAAAATCTAATATTTGGTCAATGGTCTTTCATTGCCTCTTCAATATCATGAGCTCTGGGGTCCATGGGGTTTCTCTCTTTCTCCTGCCCCTCCTCCAGGAATGAATCCCACCTGCCTGATTAGTGGAACTGTGGGAAGGCTGTGGTAGATGTTTGTGCCTTTCATCTGTTCTAGACTGTGAGCCCACTGTTGGGTAGGGACCATCTCTATATGTTGCCAACTTGTACTTCCCAAGCGCTTAGTACAGTGCTCTGCACACAGTAAGCACTCAATAAATACGATTGAATGAATGAATGAGTGAATGTTGTCCAAAATGGGGAGACTGAGATTGCTTCCTCCAAGTACTGTTTTAGCTACCTTTGTTAATGTTCTTGTTTTGGATTGTTAAACTCAGTAGTTTACTCTAAGGGTTTGCAATTTATTGTTGCTTGCAACTTAATCCTGTTTCCTAGGTGTCTGACGACTCGCTTGTAGAAAGTGAGTAGAAATTCATTGATGAATTACTCATCTTGTATCTACCCAAGTGTTCTGAACCATACTGGGCACAAAGAAAAGCATTTGAAGAGTCATGTGGATGATGATTATGAGGATGACAATGATGATGCTATCTGGGTGATAGATGGACTAAAGCTAAGACCTCTGCCACTTCCTTCAGAAGGACTCTTCCATCAACAGCAAGTGTAATTGTTGGACTTCAATCAATCTCAAGCATTTATTGAGTGCCTTCCATATACAGAGAATGGAGTCAGTACTTTGGAGAAGAGTACAGTAGAATTAACCCCTCTTGGGGGTGTACCTGGAGAGTTTCCAGTACTCTACCAGTCTCAACTATGGAAGGGAGAGTCAGACAGAGGTCTACCAATTCCATTCCTAGCTTGGGCAGTGGTTAGCCAGTGGAAGGCAATCTGCTACAAGTTAAAACCTACCTGTGCTGAGCAGCAGCAGCATGGGAGAGAGTCAAGGGTGGATACTCAAGTTTTCTGCATGGAAGGAGGCACTGGTAAACCACTTCCATATTTTTACCAAGAAAACTCTGTGGTTACACTACCAGAATGAATGCAGATAGAGTTGGGGTGTTCTGGGACAGATGTGTCCATGGCGTCGCTATGGGTCGGAGATGACATGATAGCAAAAGACAAGTGGAATAAGCAGGCTTGCTCCCTGACTTCAAATAGCTTCCAGTCTCTAGAACCAGACTCTATAATAAATTCCAGGTAGGAGGAAGTGGTGGAGTAGTGCTTGGCACATAGTAATCGCTTAGCAAATACCATTATTATTATATGCACACAAGCGCTTCAAGAGACTGTGTGTGCTTATGTCCTTATGTGATGTGGAAGTGCCAAAGTGAAAATTGTGAGGATGTAAAATGAGGAGATGAGAGGTAAATTGTGGAAGCCTTCCTGGAGGAAATGGGATTTCAAAAAGGTTCTATAGATGGGTTGAGCTGTGATCTGTTGGATATAGAGAGAGAGAGGGAATTCCAGGCAGGCTGGAGAGAGTGAGCAAGAGGTAAATGTGCTAGAGAGAAGAACAAGGAACAGTGCATGTGTTAATCAAGCATCAATGGTATATATTGTGTATTTACTCTTTGCAGAGCACTGTACTTAGTGCTTGGTAGAGTGCGATAGATCAGAGTGGGTATATGTGTTCCCTGTCCAGAAATAGTTTACAATATAGAAGGGGAGATAGCCAATGTAAAAAATAACGATAGGGAAAATGGCAGGATATAAGGAGAGGTACAAAAGTGCTATTGAGCTGAGAGGGGGGTGACTATCAAGGGCATAGGTGATAATATCAATAATAACAATGGTATTTGTTAAGCACTTACTATGTACCAAGCACTGTTCTAAGTGTTGGGGTAGTTACAAAGTAATCAAGTTATCCCACATGCATCTTACAGTCTTAATCCCCATTTTACAGATGAGGTAATTGAGGCACAGAAAAGTTAAGTGACTCCACCAAGGTCACACAACAGAGAAGTGGCAGAGTTGGGATTAGAACTCTTGTCCACTGGCTCCCAAACCCGTGCCCTTTCCACTAAGCCATGCGAAGGGAGAGTGAGTAAGGAAATGAAGGGCTTAGTCAAGGAAGACCTTTTGGAGGAGCTGCGATTTTAATAAGGCTTTGAGGGTGGGGAGAGGGGAGGACTGGCAGATATGAAGTGGGATGGAGTTCCAGGCCAGAGGGAGAATATGAGCAAAGCATCAGTGGTGGGATTGACCAATCAAGGGACAGTGAGTAGGTTGTGTTGCAAGTCCCTGATTCATACCAGCCAAGACCTTCCACGACCCAGGGAGACTCGGTGATATGTAGTAGAGTCAAGCCACACCACTGATCACCAAGGTTACTATGGAAAGTTTTTACACAGTTTTACCACCATGCAAGGGAGTGACACATACACACCCTCACTCACTCCATTCCTCCAAGGGTCCAATACCACTCTGCGGTCAAAGGCACCTGTTCTGCCGATGCTCCTTCTTTCTGCTTCCAAGTATCACTGCCTTCTGCTGCTTCTGAGTGCTGCTCTCCGGCTGCTCTGTGTGCTTCCTTCTTGCTTCTGCCCCAGATGCTTGCCTCTTTGTGTGCCTTCAGCAAAACGACTTCCTTTTATCTACCTTAGGCATAACAGCTGGGGCTCTACATGACAGTCATTGATTGGTCCAGACCTGTTACTGGGTAAAACAGAGAGAGAAAGGAACACCTCCCTCCATGCTCCACCTCCACAGGTCAGCAATCACCTATCCCAAGTAGAACCCATCAGTACCTTTGCGAGTCTTTTCCTTGTTGTTCATGGGATCACAAACAGTCGCTAAAAAGGCAGCTTGTTGTGGGCTCATCACAGTTCGGCATTAGCGAGTGAAGTGTGGGGTTGGGTGGTAACAGATCAGCAAGGTGAGGAAGGAAGGAGCGACGTGATTGAGTGCTTTAAAGTCAATGGTAAGGAGTTTCTGTTTGATGCAGAGGTGGATGGGCAACCACTGGATGCTCTCGAGTAAAGATATAAGGACAGAAGGAGCTTTAGAAAAAATGATCATGATTAGCAGAGTGAAGTATGGACTGCAGTGGGGAGAGGCAGGAGGCCGGGAGGAATAATACATGTGAGCTAGGGTTTAATGGGAAAAGAGAGTAGGTAATTAAGAGAGTGCTAATTGAATGCCTTAATAGTCATCAATCAGTGTTATTCACTGAGCATTTACTGTGGGCGGAGCCCTGTGCTAAACTCTTGATGAGTAGAGGAATAGGTAACCATTTGAGGTTTTGGAGGCAGGGAACATGTCCACCGACTCTGTTTTAATGCATTCTCCTGACTGAATAGCACAGAGGTTAGCATACAGTAAACACTCCATAAATACGATTAGTTGATTTTTTTTTATGGCATTTATTAAGTGCTTACTATGTGCCATGCACTGTTCTAAGCACTGGGGAGGTTACAAGGTGATCAGGTTGTCCCTCAGGGAGCTCACAGTCTTAATCACCATTTTACAGATGAGGTAACTGAAGCACAGAGAAGTTAAGTGACTTGTCCAAAGTCACACAGCTGACAATTGGCGGAGCCGGCATTTGAACCCATGACCTCTGACTCCAAAGCCCATGCTCTTTCCACTGAGCCACGCTGCTTCTTGATATCTGACCTGGTTGCTTCACATCTTATAAAAATGTTTTAGCTCATTCTTTCTCCTCCCCTGACTGCTGTCTTCAATTACTCACTCTCTGATGCTTCCTGCCTCTGTGCTTTCATTCATTCATTCATTTATTCATTCATTAAATTGTATTTGTTGAGTGCTTACTGTGTGCAGAGCACTGTACTAAGCACTTGGAAAGTACAATACAGCAATAGAGACAATCCCTGCCCAAAAGGGGCTCACGGTCTAGAGAGGGGAGACAGACATCAATACAAGTAAACAGGCATCGTTATAAATAAATAAATTATAAATATATGCATATATATATTTATTCAATCATATTTATTTAGTGCTTACTGTATGCAGAGCACTGTACTAAGCGCTTGGGAAGTACAAGTTTGCAACATATAGAGTCATGGGGCAGGGTGAGGGGAAAAGAGCAAAGGGAGTGAGTCAAGTGATGTGGAAAGGAGTGGGAGCTGAGGAAAAGTGGGGCTTTTCCCAGAAAAGTCTGGGAAGGCCTCTTGGAGGAGGTGTGCATTCAGTAAGTCTTTGAAGGGAGGAAAGTGATTGTCTGGTGGATATGAGGAGGGAAGGCATTCCAGGCTAGAGTAGGATGTGGGCCAGGGGCAGTGGCAAGACAGGCGAGACAGGCGAGATCGAGGCATAGTGAGAAGGTTAGCACCAGAGGAGCGGTATGTGCTGGCTGGCATATAGGAGAGAAGGGAGGTGAAATAGGAGGGGACAAGGTGATGGAAAGTGTTAAAACCAATATTGGGGAGTTTTTGTTTGACATGGAGGTGGATAGGCAAACACCGGAGACTTTTGAGGAGGGGGGTGACATTCCCCGAACGTTTCTGTAGAAAGATAATCCGGGCAGCGGAGTGGAGTATGGACTAGGGTGGGGAAAGGCAGGAGGTTAGGAGGTCAGAAAGGAAGTTGATGCAGTAATCTAGGGGAAATAGGATGAGTGATGGTACTAACTTTGAAACAGGCCCACATTTTCCCTATATTAAAAAAAAAATCCTCTCCCCAACCCACTGCACCATCCAACTATCACTGCATCCCCTGTTCAAATTTTCCAAATGGGTAGTTTACCCCAGCTCCCTCCACCTCTCCTCCAACTCCCTCCTTGGCCCTCTATAACCTGGCTTTTTCCATTTATTCATTCATTCATTTAATCATATTTATTGAGTACTTACTGTGTGCAGAACACTGTTCTAAGTGCTTGGGAGAGTACAATACAACAATAAACAGATACATTCCCTGCTCACAACGAGCTTACTCCACTGAAAGTTCTCTCTTTAAGGTCACCAATGACTTCCTTCTTGCTAGATAGTAATGATGGTATTTGTTAATCATTTAAGATTGATTGAGTGGCATGTCAAGCACTGTACAAAGCACAGGGGTAGAGACACAGGGGTAGATTGATTAGAGACAAATTAGGCCAGGCACAATCCCTGTCCCACATGAGACTCCCTCTTGACTGTGAGCTCGTTGTGGACAGGCATTGTCCCTCTTTATTACTGCATTGTAATCAATCAATCAATCAATCATATTTATTGAGCACTTACTGTGTGCAGAGCACTGTACTAAGCACTTGGGAAGTACAAGTTGGCAACTTATAGAGACAGTCCCTACCCAACAGTGGGCTCACAGTCTAGAAGGGGGAGACAGAGAACAAAACCAAACATACTAACAAAATAAAATAAATAGAATAGATATGTACAAGTAAAATAAATAAATTAATTAATAGAGTAATAAATATGTACAAACATATATACATATATACAGGTGCTGTTGGGAAGGGAAGGAAGTAAGATGGGGGGGATGACGAGGGGGAGAGGAAGGAAGGGGCTCAGTCTGGGAAGGCCTCCTGGAGGAGGTGAGCTCTCAGTAGGGCCTTGAAGGGAGGAAGAGAGCTAGCTTGGCGGATGGACAGAGGGAGGGCATTCCAGGCCAGGGGGATGACGTGGGCTGGGGGTCGACGGCGGGACAGGCGAGAACGAGGCACGGTGAGGAGATTAGCGGCAGAGGAGCGGAGGGTGTGGGATGGGCTGGAGAAGGAGAGAAGGGAGGTGAGGTAGGAGGGGGCGAGGTGATGGACAGCCTTGAAGCCCAGGGTGAGGAGTTTCTGCCTGATGCATAGGTTGATTGGTAGCCACTGGAGATTTTTGAGGAAGGGAGTAACATGCCCAGAGCATTTCTGGACAAAGACAATCTGGGCAGCGGCGTAAAGTATGGATTGAAGTGGGGAGAAACACGAGGATGGGAGATTAGAGAGGAGGCTGATGCAGTAGTCCAGATGGGATAGGATGAGAGCTTGAATGAGCAGGGTAGCGGTTTGGATGGAGAGGAAAAGATGGATCTTGGCAATGTTGCAGAGCTGAGACTGGCAGGTTTTGGTGACGGCTTGGATGTGAGGGGTGAATGAGAGAGCGGAGTCGAGGATGACACCAAGGTTGTGGGCTTGTGAGACGGGAAGGATGGTAGTGCCGTCAACAGTGATGGGAAAGTCAGGGAAAGGGCAGGGTTTGGGAGGGAAGACAAGGAGTTCAGTCTTGGATATGCTGAGTTTTAGGTGGCGGGCAGACATCCAGAAGGAGATGTCCTGAAGGCAGGAGGAGATGCGAGCCTGGAGAGAGGGAGAGAGAGCAGGGGCAGAGATGTTGTCATAAGACAACTGAGGCACAGAGAAATGAAGTGACTTGCCTAAAGACACACCACAGATAAGGGGCAGAGTCCTTTTAACTCTCAGGCCAATGGTCTGTCAACTAGACAATGCAATATCTTATTTCTGTCTGCCTCCAGGAAATCTCAATATGGATATCCTATCAGAACCTCAATCTCAAAATGTTCAAAGCTGAAAATCTAATTTTGCCTCCTAAACCCTCTCCTCCCAACTCTCTCATTTCTCTAGACAACATGATCATCCCTTCCATCTCTCTCTCTCTCTTTTATGGTATTCATTATGCACTTCCTATGTGTCAGACACTGTACTAAAACTGTGATAGAAAAAAAGTAATCAGATTGGACACAGTCCATGTCTCACTTAGGGCTCCCAGACTTAATCCCCATTTTATAGATGAGGTAACTGAGGCATAGAGAGGTAAAGTGATTTGCCCAAGGTCACCCAGCAGATAAGTAGAGGACTCAGGATTAGAACCGAGGTCCTTCTAGCTCCCAGGCCAGTGGTCTATCCACTAGGCCATGCCGTTTCTCAATCCCAAATTCTTGGCATAATCTTCTACTCTTCTCTCTCTCTCTACCTTCACATTTAGTCCATCACCAAAATCCTGTCTGTTCCTTCTTCACAACTTCTCCAGATTCTAACTTTTCTTCATCCAAACTGCTACTATGTTGCTCCAAGCATTTATCATGTTCCGATTTGATTACTGCAACAACCTCCTTTCTGACCTCCCTGAGTCTAATAGTTCCGCACCCAAGTCCATACTTGACTCTGCTAACCAGATCATTTTTCTGTAACATTATTAGACTGTGAGCCCATTGTGGGCAGGGATTGTCTCTATTTGTTGCTGAATTGTACTTTCCAAATGCTTAGTACAGTGCTCTGTACATAGTAAGCGCTCATAAATATGATCGAACGAATGAGTGAATATTCCCATTCCTTAAAAACCTCCAATTGTCACCCATTCCTGGTCACATCAAGACACGCCTAACTATCAGACTTGTGACAGTCAACCAACTCTTTCCCACCTATTTATCCTCTCCCAGTAAACCCAGCTCACACTCTTTGAAAGCCAAACTACTCCCTGTGCCTCATTCTCACTTCTCTCACCACCTACCTCTTGCATTGGCCTTCCCTTCTGCCTGGAATTCCCTTAACTTCCTTCCACTTTACCTTGTGGCTCAGTGGATGGAAATGGGACAGGGCATCAGAAAGACTTGCGTTCTAATCCCCATTCTGCCACATGTCTTCTGTGTGACCTTGGCAAGTCACTTGACTTCTCTGGAATTCAGTTACCACATCTGTAAAATGGGGATTAAGATTGTGAAACCCAAGACTGCTTCTAACCTAACTTGTGTCTACTCAGTGCTTAGAACAGTGCTTGCCACATAGTAGGCACTTAACAGTACCATAATTATTATTATTATTCCCCAGACAATGGTTTACCCCATCTTTAAGGCCCTTCTGAAATCATATCTCCTCCAGCAGGCCTTCCTCTCTCAACATCTGTTCTTCCCCAACTTTAGGACTTCCATTTTGGATGCTTGCTCCCTGGCTGGATTTATTTTAGTGACAGTTTCTCTGACTAGATTTGAAAGCTCTGCGAGGGCAGGAATAATGTCTACTAGTTTTATTATACTCCCCCAAATGCTCCATACGTTGCTCTGTCTGGTCTAAGTGTTCAATAAAAACTATTGATTGATTCATTGGTTAGAGCATTTCTCAGGGCCCAGAGCTCTCTACTAGGCACTTACTATGTAAAGAGAATTGCCTCTTCTTTCTTCAATCTATATTTCACTCTGCTGCCCTTATCATTTTTCTAAAAATAGCATTCTGCCCACATCTCTCAACTCCTCAAAATCTTCAAAGGTTGTTTATTCATCTCGGCACAAGCAGAAATTCACCATCTTTTTTTTTTTTTTTTTGGTATTTGTTAAGTGCTTACTGTGTGCCAGGAACTGTTCTAAATGCTAGGGTAGATACAAGGTAATCAGGTTGGACACAGTCCATGTCCCACATGGGGCTCACAGGCTTAGTCCACATTTTACAGATGAGGTAACTGAGGCACAGAGAAGCAAAGCAACTTACCCAAGACTGTACAGCAGACAAGTGGTGGAGCTGGGACTAAAATTTGGGTCCTTCTGACTCCTAGGCCTGTTCTCTATCCACTAAGCCAGGCTACTTTGAAACATTCAATCAGCTTGTTCCCCACTACCTATCCCATATTGCCGATTTGTACTTCCCAAGCGCTTAGTGCAGTGTCCTGCACACAGTAAGTGCTCAATAAATATGATTGAATGAATAAATGAATATCCTCACTTCTATCCCACCACAACCCAGACAGCACTCTATAATAATTGATAATAATAACTATGGTATTTGTTAAACACTTACTATGTGCCTGACACTGTTCTAAGCACTGGGGTAGATATGAGATAATGGGGTTAGACACAGTCCCGGTCCCACATAGGGCTCAGTCTTAATCTTCATTTTACAGATGAGGGAACTGAGGCACAGAGAAGTTAAGTCACTTGCCTAAGGTCACACAGCAGACAAGTGGAGGAGCCGGGATTAGAACCCATGACCTCAGGCTCCCAGGCCATATCCACTAGGCCAAGCTGCTTCTCTATGCTCTTCTAACCTCAACATACTCACTGCATCTCAATCTCATCTCTTTCACTGTACAACTCTTGCTCCCTCCCTTCCTTCCTCCTTGGAATTACCTCCCCATTCATATTGAAAAACAACACCATTCTCTCTCAGTATCTTCAGAGCCCTATGAAAATCACCTCCTTCAAGAAGTCTTCCCTGACTAATCTCCTAACTCCCACCCCTAGGTCCATACCCTCTAAACGCTTTGGTAGTCATCCCACCCTCACCGCACTAATATACATATCCTGTTCTTAGCTACTTCCCTCAACCTGTAATTTATTTTAGTGATGATCTTCCCTGTTAGGCGGAAATCTTCTTGAGGGCAGGGATCTCAGCACTTAGAACAGTGCTTTGCACATAGTAAGCACTTAATAAATGCCATCATTATTATCACTCTAGTGTACTCTCCCAGTAAACACTCAATAAATACCAATAATTGAACAGTCCCAGAATTTCGTCAAGAACCCCAGTTCAGTGGGATTGGATATGGCAGGTGATCTTAGTGGGTAGTCCCTTGCTCTGGGTTCCCCAGTGTCTAGGACAAAATATTTCAGGGCTCCCCTGGCAGCTTGACTCAAGTTTTATACTTAACAGTCTTTGCACATCTCCCTAAGGGGTTTTATAAACCAGAAAATGGATTGTGTGACCCTGTTCTCAGTTTCAGACAAACTCAAAAGCTATGTCTGGCACCACTAATGCTTCATAAAATAATTCAGCTTATTGTTTTGATTAATGAGCAAGCTAGTTTTTTTATGTAAGTCCCCTACCACAATGTTGGAAATTAATCCTCTCTTCTTTCATTTTTTTTTTAATCTGGACTCGGACTCCTGCTGGTAAGAAAATGACTGCACTGTGAGTGCAGAGAACAAAATCATTAAAATCCACCCTGAGAGAGAAAATTGTTGCTGCAGATGCTGAGCAGGTGAAGGTTTTAAGCTTTCTCTCCCTATTATCCAAACTTCAAAACATTCTATTCTGTCCCATCTTCAAACAAGATAATACACTTTGATAAATGGTTTGAAATTAATTGACTCTACAAATACGTTTTCTTCATGAGAGTCTTCTGGAAAGATCGATTTTAATGTCCACTGCTTGCCCACTCTTTCTAAAGCTCGAAGTTTTTCTTCATCGGTTCCATGCAAATGTGCTACAGCCTGCACTCTCTATTACCCCATAATCATTCATTTTTCTTGTCTGATGCCTGATGAAATGCATGCCCTTGCTGGAATATATTTTGGCTTGCTGTAGTGGGGTCTTTTCTTTGTTCAAAGCATCACAATATTTTCATAGAACGATCTTGATACATTGCTTTGTTCCTGTTCCCTGTCCATGTGTGCTTCTGAGAGAGAGCAAGAGAGAGAGAGAGAATTCAGATAGCCCATCCAGATTCTATCTTCTCTCTCCTTCAATAATAATAATAATTTTGGTATTTTTAAGTGCTTACTATGTGCCAGGTGATGGGGGCCCCCTCATACACCATGGAAACGTTGCAGATATTGTTTGAATGTACGCGGTTCTGTTGCCATATGTGGTATGGGCCTTAGACCCTGCAGCCCACTGGCTGGGTCCAGGAACCAAACCAAATAAGGTGATAGACTCCGCCGAGCTCTGCACCAAATCTGTACCAAATCTGCCCCAATCCAGTCTCCACTGTTTTCAAATCTACCAATCACTGTGATCAGCAACAGTGGTATATAAGCCCATTGTATGGGGCACTCGGGTCCTTTTTCCTTAAGGAAATGAGCCCGCCGGTTGCGTTACCCCCTATTCAGTCTTCGGCCTTACCAATAAAACTTTATTAAAACTTTTGGCAGTCACATGCTGTCTGACTAATTCTTTAGTCGCCCGGTGACTTGGTGGCCATCCAGAACAACCGCCGCCATCACCAGGCACTGTAATAAACACTGGGGTAGATACAAGGTAATTGAGTTGGACACAGTCTCTGTCCCACATTGAGCTCACAGTCTTAATCCCCACTTTACAGATGAGGGAACAGAGGCACAATGAAGAGACTCGCCCAACATCACACAGCCCACAAGTGGCGGAGGTGGGATTCATTCATTCACTCATTCATTCAATCGTATTTATTGAGCACTTATTGTGTGCAGAGCACTGTACTAAGCTCTTGGGAAAGTACAACAGTAAGCAGACACATACTCTGCCCAAAATGAGTTTACAGTCTAGAGGGGATTAGAACTCAGGTCATTCTGACTCCCAGCTCAATGCTCTATCCACTAGGCTATGCTGCTTCCCTGAAGGACCTCTAAAGGACCTCAGACTCTTAGCTTTTCCAGGCCCTTCCCCTGGAAGGGCTGGGTGGAAAGAAGCTCAGAAGATCAGCTGTCCTGGTTCTGCAGAGGGTGGGCCCAGGATTTATCAATTACAAAGTGCCATTGTCCCCTTGAAGCCTGTTAGATGTAATCATTCATGTCCAGAGGACAATGGGAGAGGAGAACAACAGAAATCATTAAGGCTTATCAAGCATACTATTGATGAGGCACCACTAGAAGACTTTGAGAAGTGGAGGTAGCAGAGGGTTGCCTTGATCTGCCTAGCCCCTGTGCTTATTTAATGATGCTGCAAGCCCAGATAATGGTAATAATACTAATAATAATTGTGGTATTTGTTAAGCACTTTGTGCCAAGCACTGTATTAAGTACTGGGATCATCATCATCATCAGTCGTATTTATTGAGCGCTTACTATGTGCAGAGCACTGTACTAAGCGCTTGGGAAGTACAAATTGGCAACGTGGGATGGTTATAAAGCAGTGTGGCTCAGTGGAAAGAGCATGGGCTTGGGAGTCAGAGGTCATGCGTTCAAATCCCGGCTCCACCAATTGTCAGCTGTGTGACTTTGGGCAAGTCACTTCACTTCTCTGGGCCTCAGTTACCTCATCTGGAAAATGGGGATTAAGACTGTGAGCCCCGTGTGGGGCAATCTGATTAACTTGTATCCCCCCAGCGCTTAGAACAGGGCTTGGCATACAGTAAGCACTTAACAAATGCACTTAATAATAATAGTGGCATTAATTAAGCACTTACTATGTGCCAAGCACTGTTCTAAGTGCTGGGGAGGTTACAATCAATCAATCAATCAATCATATTTATTGAGTGCTTACTGTGTGCAGAGCACTATGCTAAGTGCTTGGGAAGTACGAGGTGATCAGGTTGTCCCACGGAGGGCCCACAGTCTTAATCCCCATTTTTCAGATGAGGTAACTGAGGCACAGAGAAGTGAAGTGACTTGCCCAAAGTCACACAGCCGACAAGCTCCCCCTCCATCCCCCTGCCTTACCTCCTTCCCTTCCCCCCAGCACCTGTATATATGTATATATGTTTGTACGGATTTATTACTCTATTTATTTTATTTGTACATATGTATTCTATTTATTTTATTTTGTTAATATGTTTTGTTCTCTGTCTCCCCCTTCTAGACTGTGAGCCCACCGGTGGGTAGGGACCGTCTCTATATGTTGCCAACTTGTACTTCCCAAGCGCTTAGTACAGTGCTCTGCACACAGTAAGCGCTCAATAAATACGATTGAGTGAATGAATGAAAAATGCCATCATTATTATTATTATAAGCAAATTGGGTTCGGCACTGTCCCTGTCACACACTGGGCTCCCTGTCTCCATCCCCATTTTACAGATGAGATAACTGAGGCACAGAGAAGTGAAGTCACCTGCCCAAAGTCACACAACAGACAAATGGTGGAGTGGGATTAGAATCCACAACCTTCTGACTCCTAAGCCAGTGTTCTAGCCCCTAGATGATGCAGTGGGTGGTGTGTCATTGTCAAGGAAAATCGCTATAGAGTATTCACATGGGTGCAGTTATGTAAGAAGGTTGTGATTTTATTAGGTTCCATCCCTCTGGCCCAACAAGAAAAGTGAACATTGTCGTCCAAATCAATTCCACTGCAGCTGTGAATTACAATGAGAAGCACGATGGTGATTTCAACTTCCCTACATTTCAGAGAGGAAGAAATCACAGGGTATATAAATTATGTCCCAAAGAACCCCTGTCCATAGCCTACTGGGTAGTTTGTTCCACTCAGATACCCACTCTTCCTGAGACACAATTTATCTGCACCTGGGTGTTGTACTTCCCCTGTTGTACTCCTCTTCTCACAAATTGTTGCACAAATTGTTGTACAAATTGTTGCACTTCCCTCCTCGCAAACAAAGGAACAGAAGGTTCTAAATCAACCAATCAATAGAATTATTGAACACTTACTTGAGGCACAATACTGTACTAAGCACTTAGGAGAGTATGATACAGTTGGTAGACATGATCTCTGCTCTTGAGGAGCTTACAGCCTAATGACGTTCATTACAATAAATTGCAGGTTAGAAATGTACTTAAGGGCTGTGGATAAGGGGGAGATCTTAAATAATTAGCAGGAGTAAGCTCCTTGTGGGCTAGGAATGTGTCTACTGATTCTTTAATATTATACTCTCCCAATTATTCATTACAGTGCTTTCCACACAGTAAATGCTCAATAAAATGGGAAGGGGGAATGAAAGCTTAGTCCAAAAAGGCTTCCTGGAGGAGATACAAAATTGGTAAGACTTTGAAGAGGGAGAGAATACAGGTCTGTTGGATTTTCAGGGGAAACTTTCTCCATTTAGCTTTCAATAACACTTATCCTCTCCCACCTAGATTACCACATCAGCCTCCTTGCTGACCTCCCAACCTCCTGCCTCTCCCCACTCCAGTCCATACTTCACTCTGCTGCCCGGATCACTCTGCTGTCCGGATCACCTTCCTACAGAAACGTTCAGGATGAGTCACCCCCCTCCTCAAAAATCTCCACTGGTTGCCTATACACCTCCATATCAAACAAAAACTCCTCACCATTGGCTTTAAAGCACTCCATTACCTTTCCCCCTCCAACCTCAACTCACTTCTCTCCTTCTACAACTCAGCCCCCACACTTCACTCCTCTGGTGCTAACCTTCTCACTGTGCCTCCATCTCGCCTGTCTTGCCACTGCCCCTGGCCCATGTCCTGCCTCTGGCCTGGAATGCCCTCCCTCCTCAAATCAGCCAATTACTCTCTCTGCCTTCAAAGCCTTACTGAAAGCACACCTCCTCCAAGAGGCCTTCCCAGACTAAGCCCCAATTTTCCTCATCTCCCACTCCATTCTGCATCACCCTGATTGCTCCCTTTTCTCTTCCCGCCACCCCGCAGCCCCACAGCACTTATGCATATATCTGTAATTTCATTTATTTGTATTGATGTCTGTTTATTTGTATTGATGTCTGTCTTCTCCCTTCTAGACTGTGAGCTCATTGTGGGGAGGAATTGCCATTCTTTATTGTTGTATTGTATTTCCCAAGTGCTTAGTACAGTGATCTGCACACAGTAAGTGCTTAATAAATACGATTGAATGCATGAATGAATGAACTGCATGGAGCAGAAAGAGAAGATGTGTTTCTCCTTGGTAAGTGGATTGAATTTGTGCAAAAACAAAAAGTGTCTTTTATAGCACTTAGAACAGTGCTTTGAACATAGTAAGTGCTTAATAAATGTCATTATCCTCATCATTATTATTATTATTATATTGAGACCTTTCCCCATCCTGGAGCCTAATCATCTTTCCATTTGCAAAGGAAGGAAGTGTGAAATGGCTGCTAGATACTAATGGAGAGCTACCATTTGAGTGCAAGACAAGGTTAGCTCCTTCTCAGACCCTAAAGTTCACTTCTGAATTTAAAACAGCCATTTGCCCAGGCAGAGCAGCAATTGACAAATCTCCAAATGTTTTTTGGTTGCTTTTTTTTTTAAATAAGATGTGCAGTGAGTAACTACTTTTTGTTTGTATCAAACAAGTTATTTTTGTTCTTGCAAATTTATCATGTGTAACTTTGAGGGGCATTCACTTGGCCTTGCCTTGTCTGATACTGTCGAGTCATCTCCAACCCATAGAAACTCCATGAACACATCTCTCCCCGAAGTTCTCTTGGCAAGACACACTAAAACTGATCTCTGGATCTGATTAGAGGTGAGTAGTGACTAATTTCTTGGTAGTGCTTCTTTCAAGGCTACATGGTGACCACCATTCAAGAAGGAATTGTTTCACTGTATGAAATGAACCAGAAGTTTATTTTCCTCCAGCTAGTGAGTGAAGTTGCTTCATATAAGGCTGACTGCATTTTCCAAATACTGGTATCCTACTCTCTTTTTACCTTCGTCCTAAATGGTGTTCACAGGGAGGAGAGCTCTCTGGTTAGTTTGGTGTGTTACCACTGTTTAGTCTATAGAGATGTCACCAATTGTTGATCCCAATTGGCCTCTGCCTCTTTGTTGGAGACATTCTCCTTTAAGGCAGGAAGTATCATGGGATTTCCTGTCCAATTAATCTCTCCAGTCCTGTTGTTGTTATTAATAATGATAATAATAATAATAATAATGATGACAATAATACTTGTCACATGTTTATTATGTGCCAAGCACCATATTAAGCTTTGAGATAAACCCAAGATCACCAATCAATTGTATTTATTGAGTGCTTACTGTGTGCAGAGCACTGTACTGAGCACTTAGGAGACTACAATATAACTGAGTTGGCAGACACAGTCTCTGCCCACAGTGAACTTACAATCTAGAGAATCAGGTTGGACATGGGGCTCAAATAGGAGGGAGAAGAATTTAGTCTTTATTTTATGAATGAGGAAACTGAGGTTCAGAGAAGTGAAGTGACTTGCCCAAGATCACGCAGCAGGCAAGTGGCAGAGCAGGGATTAGAACCCAGGTCCTTTGAGTTCCAGGCCTGGGCTCTCTCCATTAAGCTACACTGCTTCCTATCAGGCTCATAATGAGGCCTGATGAATGTGAGGCCAGGAGGGTGGTGTCTGGAGGAGACCATGGCAAGGAAGGAGAAGTTGGATTGGTTTTCCTGTGGCTGAGGTAGAGACCATGAAGGGACGAGCAGGGGTGGAATGGGGAATTGGGGGCAGAAGTGAAGTGAGGAGGCCCTGAGACCTCTGGGCAGTGAATATGTCTACCAGCTTTCTAACATTGTACTCTCCCAAGTGCTTAACACAGTACTGTACACTGGGTGGAGAGTAATCACTCAATAAATCCCATTGATTGATGGATTGAATGATTAGGAAATCACCAAGCACAGGAATGAACTGGCTAGGGATACAGTCAGGGGTCCCAGAGCCCACCACTGCCCTCAATGTGGCCAGGGAATGTGTCTGATTATTCATTCATTCAATAGTATTGTTAGTATATCGTCTTGTCTTGTCTTATGCTGTCAAGTGGTTTCTGATCCGTAGCATCACCACAGATACATCTCTCCCAGAACGCCTCGCTCTCCATCGGCAATTGTTCCGGTAGTGGATCCATAGAGTTTTCTTGGTAAAAATGTGGAGGTGGTTTACCATTGCCCCCTTCCATGCAGTAAACTTGAGTCTCGGCCCTCGACTCTCTCCTCTGCCTCTGCTGCCCAGCACGGGTGTTTTGACTTGTAGCAGATTGTCTTCCACTTGCTAGCCACTGGCAAGCTAGGAATGGAACTGGCATGCCTCTGCTTGACTCTCCCTCATGGGTAGAGTACTGAAAACTCTCCAGGTGTGACTCTGAGAGGTGTGTACAAGTGCACACAGTAAGTGTTTAATAAATATGATTGAATGAATGAATGAATCAGTCTGGGTGACGAGGGTTCCTAGGTACTGGTGCATCAGTGGTTTCAAATCTTCTCTGGATAAGATGTCAAAGAGCATTTTGTCTTTCACTTAATTGTCTCCAAAGGCCTTTGGTGGTTCCAGCTCAAAATTCTGCAAGTGAGACTTTGGCAATCTGAAAATGGCTATTTAGAGGCTTCTATGGTCATTATTGATGTGAGGGAGAGGAGCAGGGAGGGAGGGAGGGAATATCATGTTCCAGTGGAAAAATATAAGATTATATTATAGATTACACCATGACCTGCATTAACCTCAGCCCAGGGGGAATGCATGGATTGATATTGGTTTCTTTCTCTGTGGGGCATTATTTCTTCATTTCTAATATCTATTGATCCACGCTGATCTTGGGAGATTGAAAACTACTGGGTTTTGTGTCTCTGAATCATATTTATTTATTAATAGAAATAGAAAAATCTCATCAGATATTCGAACTCACAAAGGAATTACACTGTTAAAATCTTTTAGGAAAAACAGTAGTAATGATAATAATAATAATTATGGTATTTGCTAAGCACTTGCTATGTGCCAGGCACTGTACTAATCACTGAGGTGGATACAAGCAGATCGGGTTGGACAAAGTCCCTGTCCCGCGTAGGGCTTACAATCTTATCTCCCATTTTACAGCTGAGGTAACTGAAGCACAGAGAAGTGAAGTTACTTGTCTAAGGTCACACAGCAGACAAGTGGCAGAGCCGGGATTAGAACCCCTGACCTTTTGACTCCTAAGCCAGTGCTCTATCCACTACACCATGCTGCTTCACATAAAGTACTATGTAGGAAGATCGTGAATATTATAATTCTAATAGTATTTCTAGTTCAGCCTGATGAGGAGGCTACAGCGTTATTTTGAGAACTTAATTTCAATTACCCTGTTAGACATATTCCTCTAGGCTAGAAACAAACTGGAAGCAGCATAGCTCAGTGGAAAGAGCACGAGCTTTGAAGTCAGAGGTCATCGGTTCAAATCCTGGCTCTGCCACTTGTCAGCTGTGTGACTTTGGGCTAGTCACTTCACTTTCCTGTGCCTCAGTTACCTCATCTGTAAAATGGGGATTAAGACTGTGAGCCCCACGTGGGACAACCTGATCACCTTGTAAACTCCCCAGCCCTTAGAACAGTGCTTTGCACATAGTAAGTGCTTAATAAATGCCATTATTATTATTATTATTGTTACCGAATTTGTCATTTTCAATCAACCTCGAACTTCCAACTCTCTCTTTTCAGTACAGACTAGACATACCTACTGCTCTCCTCAACCAACCTTTAATCAATCAGTTAATGGTATTTATTGAGCGTTTACTATGTGGGGAGCACTGTACTAAGTGCTTGGGAGGGTACGATACAACAGAATTAGCAGGTAAATTCCCTGCCGACAGTGAGTTTACAGTCATGTATGGAGGAAATGGTTTGGTGTTGTGTGCAAACATAAAACCAAAATTGTTTGCATGCTTGCTGCTAATCTCATTGTATTAGGGGGTTAATGAAATCTCTGGGCCTGTTGAATGAATGAGGCCAGCATTCACTACAGAGTGCCAGGGCAACCTTTAAAGATAATGGTACTACTACTGATAGTAATGATAATAATAATAATAATGATAATTGTTAAATGGTTGTTATGTGCCAAACCCTGCCTAGTGGAAAGAGCACAGGCTTGAGATTCAAAGGACCTGGGTTCTAATCCCAGCTCTGCAAATTGATTGCTGCGAGAGCTTAGGCAAGTCACTTAACTTCTCTGTGCCCCAGTTCTCCTGCTCTCCCTCCTATTTGGATTGTGAACCCCATGCCGGACAGGGGCTGGGTCCAACCTAATTACCTTGTATCTACCCCAGTGCTTAGAACAGTGTTCGACATATAAACTGTAAGCTCGCTGTGGACAGGAAATGTGTCTGCTATGTTGTTACATTGTACTTTTCCAAGTACTTAGTACAATGCTCTGCACGCAGTAAGTGTTCAATAAATACAACTGTTTGATTGATATTAAGCACTTGATAATTCTATTGGTATTGGTTAAATGCTTACTATGTACCGGGCACTGTACTAGCGCTAAGGTACTATACACTTAACAAATATCAGAAGAAAAATAAATGGCCTGGAATAGAAGTGCTCAGACACAGTCCCTGGCCTATATAGGACTCACTGTCTAAATGGGAGCGAGAACATTCATTCATTCATTCATTCACTCAATCGTATTTATTGAGCGCTTACTGTGTGCAGAGCATTGTACTAAGCACTTGGGAAGTACAAGTTGGCAACATATAGAGACGGTCCCTACCCAACAGCGGGTTCACAGTCTAGAAGCAGGAGACAGACAACAAAACAAAATATATTAACAGAATAAAATAAATAGAATACGTAAATATGTACAAGTAAAATAAATAGAGAAATAAATCTGTACAAACACATATACAGGTGCTGTGGGGAGGGGAAGGAGGTGGGGCGGGGGGGATGGGGAGGGGGAGAAGAAGGAGGAGTCTGGGAAGGCCTCCTGGAGGAGGTGAGCTCTCAGTATGGTTTTGAAGGGAAGAAGAGAGCTAGCTTGGCGGATGTGCGGAGGGAGGGCATTCCAGACCAGGGGGAGGGTGTGGGCCGGGGGTCGATGGTGGAACAGGCAAGAACGACGCACAGTGAGGAGGTTAGTGGCGGAGGAGCGGAGGGTGCGGGCTGGGCTGTAGAAGGAAAGAAGGGAGGTGAGGTAGGAGGGCGCGAGGTGATGGACAGCCTTGAAGCCGAGAGTGAGGAGTTTTTGCCTGATGCGTAGGTTGACTGGCAGCCACTGGAGATTTTTGAGGAGGGGAGTAACATGCCTGGAGCATTTCTGCACAAAGATGATCCGGGCAGCAGCGTGAAGTATAGACTGAAGTGGGGAGAGACAGGAGGATGGGAGATCAGAGAGGTGGCTGTTGCAGTAATCCAGTCGGGATAGGATGAGAGATTGAACCAGCAGGGTAGCAGTTTGGATGGAGTGGATAGGGCAGATCTTGGTGATGTTGCGGAGGTGAGACCGGCAGTTTTTGGTGACGGATTGGTGTGAGGGGTGAACGAGAGAGCAGAGTCGAGGATGACACCAAGGTTGCGGGCTTGTGAGACAGGAAGGATGGTAGTGCTGTCAAAAGTGATG
Organism: Tachyglossus aculeatus; assembly: GCF_015852505.1. Taxonomy (NCBI): domain Eukaryota; kingdom Metazoa; phylum Chordata; class Mammalia; order Monotremata; family Tachyglossidae; genus Tachyglossus; species Tachyglossus aculeatus. Next base: position 99,585,230 of record NC_052066.1, on the reverse strand, counting down.
GGAAAGTCAGGGAGAGGGCAGCATTTGGGAGGGAAGATAAGGAGTTCAGTCTTGGAACAGGGATTTAATCCCTATTTTATAGATGAGGAACTTGAAACCCAGAGAAGATAAGTGAATTACCCAAAGTCAGATAGCAGGCAAGTAGCAGAGCTGGATTCTGGACAAGGTAACCCAAATTCCAGTCCTGGTCTCTGCCACACTGCTTCTCGTTCACAACAATGAAGGTGAAATCAGGCCGTCAGACTGGCCCATGTATCAGATGATGTAAAGACATTTTGGGGATCCAAAAACATTTACAGTGCCTTCAGAAATGCAGTCAGAAAGGCTGGAAAATGGCATGAGGATCTTAACATGAGCAAATATTTCAAGCATCTGCCCCCTCCCAACTAAGTCTTTATTTCACTTTCAGAAAGCATGGCCTAGTTGCAAGAACACAGGCTTGGGAGTCAGAGGACCTGGTTCTAATCCCGGCTCCACCCTTGTCTGCTATGTGACTTGGGCAAGTCATTTAACTTCTCTGTGCCTGAATAACCTCATCTGTAAAATGTGGATTAAGAACGTGACCCCGTGTGTGACACGGACTGGGTCCAACCTGATTATCTTGTACCTACCCCAGTGTTTAGAACAGTGCTTGGCACATAGTAAGCACTTAATAAATATCATTATTGTTATTTTATGTGCCCTTTACACTTAATTGCCTTCGCATGCATACCTGAAACCCTTAAATACTTGATATTCACCCTACCCTCAGCCTCGCAGCATTTTTGCACTTTGCCTATACTACCAATTCCCTTATATGTAATTTATATTAATGTCTTGTCTCCCCCACTAGATGAGAAACTCCCTGTGGGCAGGGATCATGTCTGCCAACTCTACTGTATTATATTTTCCCAAGTCCTTAGTGCACTATTGTGCACACAGTCAATACTTCGTAAATGTCACTGATTAATTGATTGCAGTAAGAATGAAATTCATCATATTTGGCTTACAATCTACTGAGTTTATGTTTCCCCAAAGTAGGCCTATTGGTAAATATTGAGGCAGAGAGTTGAGAAAACAACCCCAGAAGACGTCAGGACCAATAGTCAGATCTGCTTATATGATGGGGGTTTCCAGGCAACCTACATTTGGAAGCACTGCTGCAGATTTTCTCCCTTTGTTCTTCCCCCCTCCCAGCCCCACAGCACTAATAATAATAATAATAATGGCATTTATTAAACGTTTACTATATGCAAAGCACTGTTCTAAGCGCTGGGGGGTTTACAAGGTAATCAGGTTGTCCCACGTGGGGCTGACAATCTTAATCCCCATTTTACAGATGAGGTAACTGAGGCACAGAGAAGTTAAGTGACTTGCCCAAAATCACACATCTGATGAGTGGCGGAGCCAGGATTTGAACCTATGCCCTCTGACTCCAAAGCCTGTGCTCTTTCCACTGAGCCATATATCTACAATGTATTTATTTATATTAATATTTGTCTTCCCTCCTCTACTCACTGTGGGTAGGAAATGTGTCTGTTTATGGTTGTATACTCCCAAGCGCTTAGCCCAGTGCTCTACACACAGTAAGTGGTCAATAAATAGGATGGAATGAATGAATTATCCTGAACCACTGCTCAAATGGTGTGCCCAGTGAGGCAAAAGCTTGGCTGTCAAATTTCAGCTTTGAGAATAAAAGACATAAACTCCAGTCTGGCTTTCCACCCTTCCCCCGTCAACACTCCCTGCTAGCCACTTTGAGTCTGCACATGCCTCATCTGCTCCTGCAGACACACATGGCTTGGGCCTCTCCGATATGGGGTTGAAACATATTAGTTCCTGACCAGATGTCTCAGATAATAACAGCAATCCCTGAGCACCTCCCCCTGACTCAGCCTAAAGTTCATCTATCTCAGGACTCCACTGTGGATAGAGGCACCAGGACACCCAAAAGAATCATGTCCTGGCTACCCTCGTGGACATCCATTTTCATGATCAGGGAAGGACCATCCACCATTCCTAACTCTCGCTTTTGCCAGTGCCAGGCAAGACACTGATGAGGAAAAGAGGAGGCATGGATGTTGGAAACCCGAAGGCAGAACTGCTTCTTGGTGATTTTGTCCCTTTGGCCCATGCCTCCCCAGAATATTCAATAGGAGGATGTTGGTGTTTGCCCAAACTTGCTTTAGATAAGAGGTATAATCCATGTGTCCAAGTGAGGAGAAAGGATCATCATTTGTACCCTGATACTATCCTTCCTGGGTGTCTAAATCATGAGAGGATGGGAACAGATGTCCTGGAGCCCATGCCCCACATCAAATCAGGCCCTACTTTGGCCAGTCTCAAGGCAGGGTAACACTGCTCCCTTTCCCCTGCCTCCCCAAACCCAAGAGGTCCTGCTGGGAGACAGCACCAACCTGGAGGTAGAAAACACTAGCACCAGCAATAGTATGGGACTGTCTCAGGATAGCACTGCAAACCCACAGACACCTGAGTTGTGGGATTAGTCCCAGGAGGGAAATTAGGAAAGCAAAAGTTAGAGTTAAGAATGGTGAATGGTCCTTCCCTGATCATGAAAATGGATACCCACCAGGGCAGCCAGGACATGATTCTTCTGGGTGTCCTGGTGCCTCTATCCACAATGGAGTCCTGGGATAGATGGATTTTAGTCTGAGTCAGGGGGAGGTGCTCAGGGATTGCTGTTGCTATCTTCTAATGCCAGGGGCTGTAGCATTGTCTAGGCCCAGATGCAATCAGCTCTGGAGAATAGACATGGCTCTCGAGGAGAAGGAGGGTGATTATTCCACTAAAATTAGCACTGTGGGGGTGTAAAACCAATAACTTCTCCCCCTACTAAAATAATGGTCATAGTAATAGTAGTAGTAATAATAGTAGTGGTAGTAGTAGTAGTAATAGTGTGAGCCCTATGTAGGACAGGGACTGTGTCCAACCTGTCTACCTTGTATCTTTCCCAGTGCTTAGAACAATGCTTGGCACATAGTAAGTGTTTAACAAGTGTCATTATTATTATTAATTGTAGTTGTAGTATGTTGCCAACTTGTACTTCCCAAGCGCTTAGTACAGTGCTCTGCACACAGTAAGCGCTCAATAAATACAATTGATTGATTGATAGGATTCATTTAGCTCTTAATATGAGCCAGCACATTAGAAGTCCTGGGAGAGAATACGCAGATGGCTCTCCAATAAGCTCAACAATCTAAAATATAAAGGGGGAGAATGGACAGGAGCCAGACACATAAGAAGAGATGAAACAATAACGCACTGAAACATCAGAAAAATCATCTATCCCAGGACTCCACTGTGGATAGAGGCACCAGGACACCCAGGACACCAGGCTACCCTCATGGACATCCATTTTCATGATCCGGGAAGGACCATCCACCATTCCTAACTCCAATGCACGATATAAAATAAAAAGTCAGTAAGGGGCTGTGGTTAGAAGAGTTTCATGCTCATCGTGGCTCAGAGTCCACTAGTCTTCCTGAGGTTTTGTGCTGTTCTTTTTCCCACTGGGATGGAGGAAGGCAGGAAAGGGTGGGGTTTCTTCAGTAACACAGAGGGGAATTGATGCTGGTTCCAGGGAGACAGTGTGACTATCTGGGAGCGGAGGGAACTGGGGATGTGTGGCTACAGCAGATCACGTCACTACAGCCTGTGAGCATGGGCTTTGGAGTCAGAGGTCATGGGTTCAAATCCCAGCTTCATCAATTGTCAGCTGTGTGACTTTGGGCAAGTCACTTAACTTCTCTGTGTCTCAGTTACCTCATCTGTAAAATGGGGATGAAGACTGTGAGCCCCCCGTTGGACAACCTGATCACCTTGTAACCTCTCCGGCACTTAGAACAGTGCTTTGCACATAGTAAGCACTTCATAAATGCCATCATTATCATTATTATTACAGCCCAAAGTTAGCAAAGCTGGGAGCAAGGGCTTCAGGTGATGTGGAAGGAAGGTGGTGGTGATGGTTGCTTAGTGGCCTAGGGCGATTTAGTGTATCAAGCCCTGGGACTGGGGGTTGGAAGGACATGGGTTCTAATCCCAGCTCTGTCACTTTTCTGCTGTGTGACTTTGAGTAAGTCACATCTCGTCTCTGTGCCTCAGTTACCTCATCTGTAAAATGGGGATTAAGATTGGAAGCCCCATATGGGACAGGGATTGGGTCTAGCCCAATTACCTTGTAACTACCCCAGCGCTTAGTACAGTGCCTGGTACATAGTAAGCATTTAACAAAAACCACAATTACTGTTATTATTTTTATTAATCAGTTAGGTGGAGAGGGGCAGGGTCTGGAGTCATAATTAACCACTGTGGGCTATGATACTAGAATGGTCCCTGCTGGAAATAAGTGGTAGAACTCCAAGGGAAGCCACACCGCTGGGTAAAATGATTAGAATATCACTGGTTAGGTAGCAATCTAAATTAATCTAGGAGACTGAGTTCTCATCTTGATGAGGTCAGCACACCTGAGTGTCTAAACTCAGGTTTCTAATTTTATGTCTAATTTAGTTTTAGCTTCAACAATTTGTTATTTTGTCATAATGCGCCTGTGGTATCTGCTGTTAAAAATGAAAACTTTCAAAGCAAACAAACTAATCTGGATAGCGATATGCAGAGTAAGTGTAAAAGGGATTTCAACATGCCACTGGATGACTCTAGCAGACCCTCCACTATTTGATCTGCATTCCTGCTTCTCGGTTTAGTTGAAACTACTGGGATTTTTTTTGTGGTATTTGTTAAAGCGCTTACTAGGTGTCAAGAACTGGTTAAGTGCTTGTTAAGTACAAGTTAATCAGGTCAGGCATATGGGGTTCACCATCTGAGTAGGAGGGAGAAGAGGTATGGAATCTTGATTTTGCATTTGAGGAAACTGAGACACAGAAAAGTTAAGTAACTAGCTCAAGGTCACACAGCCAGGTAAATGGGGGGGTTGGGATTAGAACCCAGGTCTTCCACCTCCCAAGCCTGTGCTTTATCCACTAGGCCATTCTGCTTCCCTATTTTCTTCCACTGCACCTGGTGCTGACAATTTGAGATGTGTGTCATGAAAATCATGATCTCTCTTTGTGAAACCTGGGTAAATATACAACTTAAAGCTGCGTGGTTGGTTTAGTGACACACTGGCACCTAGAAAAGGCATAGAAGATTACATTAAAATTTATCTCATTGTGAAAATTGACCTTGAACTCTAGACTTACTCAATTTCCAGTGCAAAATCATTAAGGCATTTTTCAGGATATACAATAAGAACAACCAAATAATAATAATTGTTATGGTAGTATTTGTTATGAGCTTACAACCTGTGTTCCAAGAAAGTGTGGGAGCCAGCAAAACAAAAATCCATGCTTCCTGTTCCTGTAGCCTTCTGGATTGCCAGTTTTTATGAGTTAATTTATCTGGGATTTATTTTATTTGTCAATGTTTAATCTCTCAGACATGGATGAGGGTAAAGAAACTCACCACTGATAAACAGCGTAAGATTTTGTCCTTGATGAACCTCGAAAGAGGAAGAAATTAGACTGTTTTTATCTTGGTGTGTGTGGAGATGGTTTAGGAAGATCTACAGAAAATGAAAACAGCCAACGACACAATCCCAGTCTTCTTGAGAAGGAATACCAGACTTCAGAACCCATCAATCAAGCAATAAATAAATGTTTTTATTGAGGACTTACTGTGTGCATTACACTGAACTAAGTACTTGGGAGAGTACAATAAAACAAAATTGGTATATAAGTTCCCTCTCCATGAGGAGCTTACAGTCCACAGAAGGAGACAGACATGAAAAGATATTATGGATGTATACATAACGGCTGTGGGACAGAGGCATAATGACTGTCAAGTGCTTAAAGGCTACAGAGACAAGTGCATAGATGAATAGAGATTCAAGTAGAGTGGAGTTAGTAGACATAATCCCTGTCTTCCAGGAATTTACACTCTAGTTTTGGGACAGGTGGATGGATGACACATGAGGTAGCCATTTTGTTCACTGAGAGAAATGATCAGATTCTTTTAGACTGTGAGCCCGCCTTTTAGACTGTGAGCCCGCTGTTGGGTAGGGACTGTCTCTATGTGTTGCCAATTTGTACTTCCCAAGCACTTAGTACAGTGCTCTGCACATAGTAAGCGCTCAATAAATACGATTGATTGATTGATTGTTTTGTGATTTGGTAAAGGGAATAACCACACAGATGGTTCGTCAGCATGGCCTAGTGGATAGAGCATGAGCCTGGAAATCAGAAGGACCTGGGTTCTAATCCCAGCTCTGCCATTTGTCTTCTGTTGATCTTGGGCAAGTCACTTAACTTCTTTGTGTCTAGTTACCTCATCTGTAAAATGAAGATTAAGACTGGGAGCCACATCTCAAAAATCCCCAGTGGCTACCAATCAATCTGCGCATCAGGCAGAAACTCCTCACCCTGGGCTTCAAGGCTGTCCATCACCTCGCCCCCTCCTACCTCACCTCCCTTCTCTCCTTCTCCAGCCCAGCCCGCACCCTCCGCTCCTCTGCCACTAATCTCCTCACCGTGCCTCGTTCTCGCCTGTCCCGCCATCGACCCCCGGCCCACGTCCTCCCCCGGGCCTGGAATGCCCTCCCTCTGCCCATCCGCCAAGCTAGCTCTCCTCCTCCCTTCAAGGCCCTACTGAGAGCTCACCTCCTCTAGGAGGCCTTCCCAGACTGAGCCCCCTCCTTCTTCTCCCCCTCCTCCCCCTCCCCATCCCCCCGCCTTACCTCCTTCCCTTCCCCACAGCACCTGTATATATGTATATATGTTTGCTCGTATTTATTACTCTATTTATTTATTTTACTTGTACATATCTATTCTATTTATTTTATTTTGTTAATATGTTTTGTTTTGTTCTGTCTCCCCCTTCTAGACTGTGAGCCCACTGTTGGGTAGGGACCGTCTCTATATGTTGCCAACTTGTACTTCCCAAGCGCTTAGAACAGTGCTCTGCACATAGTAAGCGCTCAACAAATATGATTGAATGAATGAATGAATGAATGTGGGACAGGGACTGTGTCCAAGCTGATTACCTTATATCTACCCCAGTGCTTAATATAGGGCCTGGCACCGAGTAAGTGCTTAATGAATACCATAAAAAATTTTTTCCATCATCTCAGCATCCACCTATATTAATAGAGTAATTCACACATTCTATTTATTTGTTCACTTATTTGCATTCTCATACTTTGACCACCACTGACCAAATATCTTTTTCTTATTTCTGCTTCAATTACTTGTACATAACTTTAAGTCTACCTGTCTCCCCATATTGAATTCTCTATCTCTAGAGGGCAGGAATCATATTTTTTTACTTCTATTTTAGCCTCCTAAGCTTTTATAACAATTTTCTTTGGACAGTACGTGCTCAATAAATGCTGCTGCGGTGATGATGTGTCTGCCTCCAATTCCTTCTCCCTTTTATATTCTTAGATTGTGATCCCCTTGAAGACCAGGACCTCTTTCCAATTTCTCTTCCTGTATAATTTTCCAGGGATTACTTTGTACAATGCTCTGCATATAATAATAATAATAATTTTGGTATTTGTTAAGTGCTTACTATGTGCAAAGCACTATTTTGTGTACTGGGGAGGATACCAAGTGATCAGGTTGTCCCATGTGGGGCTCACAATCTTAATCCCCATTTTACAGATGAGGTAACTGAAGCACTGAGAATAATAATAATAATGTTGGTATTTGTTAAGCGCTTACTATGTGCCAAGCACTGTTCTAAGTGCTGGGGTAGATACAAGGTAATCAGGTTGTACCACGTGGGGCTCACAGTCTTCATCCTCATTTTATAGATGAGGGAACTGAGGCCCAGAGAAGTGAAGTGACTTGCCCAAGGTCACACAGCTGACAATTGGTGGAGCCGGGATTTGAACACATGACCTCTGGCTCCCAAGCCTATGCTGTTTCCTCTGAGCCATGCTGCTTCTCTAATACTCAATAAATATTATTCTACTTCTGCTAATGCTACAGATGACTGTAAAATAGGCTGTAAGCACATCCACTAGACAGTCAATTCCATGAAGGCAGAGATCAGTGCTCTGCACACCTTTGGTACTCCAAATGGTGTTGATTGATTGACCATTTGACTGATTAATTGACGATGAACTGCCCCCGCTATGCATCTGTTTCCAAGTTAGAATTTGTCCGGGTATTCAGTGTTTGCAATTACCTTAGTAGGGACATAGAAGTGGAAACTTTTGAATGTGGAAAACAACTCGTTGAGAACGCTTTAACTTCCGATGAGCGGAAATCCTTTCAACGGCGATGAAATTTGCAGACATCACAAGCCTGCTTCCGTCTACATTTACTCCATGGGAAACTGGCAGACGTTAGAGCTGTTGTTAGGATTTCTTTTCACGGCCAACCTTGGTTCCAGCCTGTATCACGGGTCGTAAGCTGTGGAAACACAACACGCTGCAGGGGAATCAGAATCAGAGAATAAGAATTTAATGTTTTTGCTTAGAGGTTACGGAGTTACTGCCTCATGATTTTAGTCCCCTCTGCTGCTGGTATTTTGAACGACAGCGTTTGTGTATCAAGGATCTGGAGTGGCAAGAAGTAACCGTGTTAGCCAACAACACTAAAACTCCGTATGGCTTACCTCGGGTTTCCTGTTTAGACCTGAAGAAAGGAAGATTTACCTGGGTAATCCTTGAGATTATGTGAAGCATCAGTGGGCTCCACTGTTGCTCAAATCAGGAAGCCCGAAGTCAGGAAGCAGTCTGGTCAATCAGACACTCTGTAGTATTTATTGAACACTTTCTGTGTGCAGATCACTGTACTAAGTGCTTGGGATAGTACAAGCAGCCTGGCTTCCTCTCCCCTTCGTCCCCTTCTCCATCCCCCACATCTTACCTCCTTCCCTTCCCCACAGCACCTGTATATATGTATATATGTTTGTACATATTTATTACTCTATTTATTTATTTATTTATTTATTTATTTTACTTGTACATATCTATTCTATTTATTTTATTTTGTTAGTATGTTTGGTTTTGTTCTCTGTCTCCCCCCTTTTAGACTGTGAGCCCACTGTTGGGTAGGGACTGTCTCTATATGTTGCCAATTTGTACTTCCCAAGCGCTTAGTACAGTGCTCTGCACATAGTAAGCGCTCAATAAATACGATTGATGATGAAGAGAATGGGCCTTGGAGTCCTAATCTTGGCTCCACCACTTGTCTGCTGTGCGATCTTATACAATTCACTTAACTTCTCTGTGCCTCAGTCATCTCAGATGTAAAATGGGGAGTAAGACTGTGAGCCCTGTGTGGGACAGGGTCTGCTCCCCACCCAGTTATCTGTTATCTATCTCAGCACTCAGTGCAGTGCCTAGCACATAGTGAGTGCTTAACGAATGCCATAGAAAAATGAGTCACTGTTTCTGGAATTGGCTTTATTCCATGCTCTCCTGAGACAAGTGAGTTTTTCAGCACTCCAAAATCTGGATTCTGCATGGGAAACTCACCTGCTAAGGGAGGAAACCCACAATTTCAATGAGTTGGCCTCTTATCTCTAGCCCATTCCCCAAAAAAGTACTGACTACCATTCATTCAATTGCACCAGGCCTCAGGATCTGCTCAGTCAATCAATCAATAGTATTTATTGAGCGCTTACTGTGTGCAGAGCACTGTACTAAGTGCTTGGGAAGTACATGTTGGCAACATATAGAGACGGTCCCTACCCAACAGTGGGCTCACAGTCTAGAAGGGGGAGACAGAGAACCAAACAAAACAGCTCAGAAACCTGAATGTCAGAGGGAACTCATCTCTACCTCAATCAGTCAATCAATCATATTTATTGAATGCTTACTGTGTGCAGAAAGCTGTACTAAATGCTTGGGAGGGTAAAAAATAACAGAGTTGGTAGATGCATTCCCTGCCCACAACAAACTTACAGTCTAGAGGGTGAGACAGACATTAATATGAATAATGCATAAATAAATTATGGATATGTACATATGTTCTGTGGGGCTGAGTTTGGGGGTGAGTAAAGGGGGCAAATACAAGTTCAAGGGCTACATAGGACGGGGTTGGAGAAGAGGAAATGAGGGCTTAGTTGAGGAAGGCCTCTTGGAGGAGATTCATTCATTCAATCGTATTTATTGAGCGCTTACTGTGTGCAGAGCACTGTACTAAGCGCTTGGGAAGTACAAGTTGGCAACATATAGGGATGGTCCCTACCCAACAGCAGGCTCACAGTGTAGAAGGGGGAGACAGACAACAAAACAAAACATATTAACAAAATAAAATAAATAGAATAGTAAATATGTACAAGTGAAGTAAATAGAATAATAAATCTGTACAAACATATATGCAGGTGCTGTGGGGAGGGGAAGGAGGTAGGGCAGGGGGGATGGGGAGGGGGAGAGGAATGGGGGGGCTCAGTCTGGGAAGGCCTCCTGGAGGAGGTGAGTTCTCAGTAGGGCTTTGAAGGGAGGAAGAGAGCTAGCTCAGCGGATGTGCGGAAGGAGGGCATTCCAGGCCAGGGGGAGGATGTGGGCTGGGGATCAACGGCGGGACAGGTGAGAACAAAGCACAATGAGGAGGTTTGCAGCAGAGGAGTGGAGGGTGCAGGCTGAGATGTGATTTTAATAATAATAATGGTATTTGTTAAACGCTTACTATGTGCCAAGCACTGGGTGTGAAGGCGGGGAGAGTGATTGTCGGATAAAATGGGGGAGGAAGTTCCAGGCCAGAGGTAGGATGTTGGTGAGGGGTCACTGGTGAAATAGATGAGACTGAGGTATAGTGAGTCAGTTGGCATTAGAGGAGCAAAGTGTCAGAGCTGTTAATAATAATAATAATGATGGAATTTGTTAAGCACTTACTATGTGCAAAGCACTGTTCTAAGTACTGGGGAGGGTACAAGGTGATCAAGGCGTCCCACGTGGGGCTCACAGTCTTAATCCCCACTTTACAGATGAAGTAACTGAGGCACAGAGAAGTTAAGTGACTTGCCCAAAGTCACACAACTGACATTTGGCAGAGCTGGGATTTGAACCCATGACCTCTGATCCCCAAGCCCATGCCCTTTCCACTGAGCCACGGTCCTCAGTGTGTAGGTGGCCTTTCTGGGCCAAGTGGGATCCAATGGACCAGTAGACCTCCCAGCATCAATTTGACAGCCAGTGATGAGGCCAAGTAGTCTGTTCAGCTGAGGTCAGGTGAAGGGCTTAGTACAGTGCTCTGCACACAGTAAGTGCTCATAAATATGACTGACTGAATGAATGAATAAATGAAGTTACTACTCTGTGCAGTTGGCCTCGTATAGACACAGTACCTAAAGGCTCCTTTTGGTCAGTTTGTTGTCCATCTAAGCAGCCCTGGGCAAGTCAGAGTCAAGAGGCTCTCATTGGGTGGCCAGGGGGTGTGGGGGGACAGCCCATAAACAGTCACATAGTGGCTCAGTGGAAAGAGCCCGGGCTTTGGAGTCAGAGGTCATGGGTTCAAATTCCGGCTCCGGCAATTGTCAGCTGTGTGACTTTGGGCAAGTCAATTAACTTCTCTGTGCCTCTGTTACCTCATCTGTAAAATGAGGATTAAGGCTGTGAGCCGCCCGCGGGACAACCTTATCACCTCCCCAGTGCTTAGAACAGTGCTTTGCACATAATAAGTGCTTAATAAATGCCATTATTATTATTATTATTATAATTCCCCTTCTAATAATAATAACTGTGCTATTTGTTAAGTGCTTACTATATGCCAGGCACAGTCTTAAGCATTGGGATGGAAACAAAGTTGTGTTAGAAACAGTCCTTGTCCCACATGGGGCTCACAATCTTAATCTGCATTTTATAGATGAGGTAAGTGAGGCACAGAGAAGTGAAGTAACTTGCCCAAGGTCACACAGCAGACACGTTGTGTAGCCAGGATTAGAACCCAGATCCTACTGACTCCTAGGCCAGGGTTCTTTCCATTAGGCAACACTGCTTCATTGTGGGCAAGGAACATAACTGCCAACTCTGTTGTACTGTATTCTCTCAAGTGCTTAGTAGAGTGTTCAGTACACAGTAGGTGCTCAATAAATACAATTGATTGATTGATTGATAATTACAGATTCTTTGTAAATACTTCAAGCCCATTTGACCTAGAGAAACAGCATGGCCTAATGGAGAGAATACTGGCCTCAGAGTCAGAAGACTTGGGTTCTAATTCCATACACCTCCGGTGTGACCTTGGGCAAGTCACTTAACTCTTCTCTGCCCCAGTTCCCTCATTTACAAAATACAGACTCAACACCTGTTCTCCCTTGTACTTAGACTGTGAGCCCCATGAGGGACCTGATTATCTTGTATCTACCTCAGCATTTAGTACAGTGCTTGGCACATAGTAAATATAGTAAACACTTAAGAAAGGCCCATAGTAAGTTTGGGACAATTGTGAGGTGTCATCAGGCCAGTATGAGGATGGGCTGGGGACACGACAGGAGGCAGGGTGAGGGTCAGAATGTGAGTGGAATCGAAGTGTGAGTTTTGCGTGAGAATTCCTGTTTTGTAAATAATATTACAATAATGGCTTATAATCACCTAATGATGGTCTACTCTATCCCCAGATCCTATTCTGCAGGATTGTTGGCTTCAGAAGTCATTTGCCAGTTTTATTTCTGTCATTTTCTTTGTTATTCATATGACATGGTCAAGTGGAAAGAGCATGAATCTGAATCAGCAGACCTGGTATAAAGCCCAGCTCCACCGCTTATCTGCTGCGTGACCTTGGGCAAGTCACTTGCTCCTCTGTGCATCAATATCCATTCTCTTAATCAATTGGTGGTATTTATTAAGCACATGTCTGTGTGCAAAGCACTGGAGAAAGCATTTGGGAGGGTAGAGTACATTTGAATTGGTAGGCACAATCCCTTCCCAAATGGAGCTGACAGTCTAGAAGGAGAGACAGGGAATATGCCCAATCTCATATCCTTGTATATACCCCAGCACTTAGTATAGTACTTAAGAATGGTATTTATTAAGTGTTCACTATAGGTCAAGCACTGTTCTAAGCACTGGGGTAGATACAAAGTAAGCAGTTTGGACACAGCCCCTGTCCCACATTGGGGGCTCGCAGTCTTAATCCTCATTTTACAGATGAGGTAATCAAGGCCCAGAGAAGTTAAATGACTTGCCCAAGGTCACACAACAGACATGTGGCGGACATGGGATTAGAACCCATGACCTTCTGACTCCCAGGCCTGTGCTCTATACACTAAACCACATTATACTCTCCCAGGTGCTTTGTACAATTCATTCATTCAGTCATATTTATTGAATGTTTACTGTGTGCAGAGCACTGTACTAAGCACTTGGGAAGTACAATTCAGCAACAGAGACAATCCGTGGCCACGATGGGTATAAATATCATCAACTGACTTTTCCATCACTGTAGACGGCACTACCATCCTTCCTGTCTTACAAGCCCGCAACCTTGGTGTCATCCTCGACTCCGCTCTCTCATTCACCCCACACATCCAATCCATCACCAAAACCTGCCGGTCTCACCTCCACAACATCGCCAAGATCCGCCCTTTCCCCTCCATCCAAACCACTACCTTGCTGGTTCAATCTCTCATCCTATCTCGACTGGATTACTTCATCAGCCTCCTCTCTGATCTCCCACCCTCCTGTCTCTCCCCACTTCAGTCTATACTTCACTCTGCTGCCAGGATTATCTTTGTACCAAAACTCTCTGGGCATGTTACTCCCCTCCTCAAAAATCCCCAGTGGCTGCCTGTCAACCTACGAATCAAGTAAAAACTTCTCACTCTCGGCTTCAAGGCTGTCCATCACCTCACCCCCTCCTACGTCACCTCCCTTCTCTCCTTCTACAGCCCAGCCTACACCCTCCACTCCTCTGCCGCTAACCTCCTCACTGTGCCTCATTCTTACCTGTCCCACTGTCGACCCCCAGCCCATGTCCTTCCCCTGGCCTGGAATGCCCTCCCTCCACACATCCACCAAGCTGATCTCTCTTCCTCCCTTCAAAGCCCTACTGAGAGCTCACCTCCTCCAAGAGGCCTTCCCAGACTGAGCCCCCTTTTTCCTATCCTCCTCCTCCTCCTCCCCCCACCCTACTTCCTTCCCCTCCCCACAGCGCTTGTATATATTTGTACAGATTTATTTTACTTGTTCATATTTACTATTCTATTTATTTTTTAATGATGTGCATATAGCTATAATTCTATTTGTTCTGATGATTTTGACACCTGTCTACATGCTTCATTTTGTTGTCTGTCTCCCCCTTCTAGACTGTGAGTCCGTTATTGGGTAGGGACCGTCTCTATATGTTGCCGACTTGTACTTCCCAAGCACTTAGTACAGTGCTCTGCACACAGTAAGCGCTCAATAAATACACTTGAATGAATGAATGATAGAGAGGGTCGTGTTGACACCACATGCATCAGTGGAAGGTAGTTTGGGTATGGAGACTCAATGGGGCATGATGACTTGAGAAAATTGGTTCAGTTCAAAAGATTGGAGGTCTCTGTTGGGGAACTGGACAGATTTGCAGAGAGGGAGTGTGTGGAAGAGAAGGCCGGTGAAGGGGTTGTGGGCACATAGAGGGATTTCAGAGTTGGTGAAGGTAGAGATTGTACAGTTACTACAGACCATGAGATCTAGCGTGTGTCCAAGTTGGTGAGTGGGTGAGGTGGGGCAGAGCAAGACGTCATTGGAGTTGAGGACTGATTGGAAATGGGCACCGGAAGGGTCATCTGGAGCATCCACATAGATATAGAAGTTGCCAAGGATAATTATAATAATAATAACTGTGATATTTCTTAAGTTCTCACTATTTGCTGGGCACTGTACTACGTACTGGGGTAGATACAAGCAAATTGGGTTGGACACAATACCTGTTCCATGTGACGTTCACAGTCTTAATCCCCATTATACAGACGAGGTAACTGAGGCACACAGAAGTTAAGGTCAATATAAAATGAATGTAGGGATGGAGAAAGAGAGAAGGAATGTGAGAAAGGGATCCAAATGGTTCAGAAAGTTGAAGTTGAGGGCTGCAGGGAGGTAGAGGATTGTGACTAGTAACTGGAATGGGTGATAAAGGAGGATGATATGGGGTTCAAAGGATGGGAAAGAGAGGGACTGGGGAGATAGTAACCATATGCGAAATATATGAGAAAGTGTAAAACATAAATCTATTTTTCTCTTCTAAAGTTTTAGGTAATGCAAACAGGTTATGAAAATACAGTTGAAAAATCTGATTTATCTAGAAAATAAATGATCCAATCTGCGTAGGAATTTAGAGGGAGCATAGCACTGGAGTCACCCGGGTAATTAGAGTAATTACAAAAGGCTGGGCCAAGGTCAAATCACAGAGGAGAGGCTTATTAGCAGTCATTTGTATGGCTGAGTCCTAGGAAGCACATCTGTTTGGAGGGAGATGGTGTATTCCTGGAGAGGAACATTTTAAGTAGAAATAGAGAATTATTTCTTTCACTACAGGGATTACATGGAGGAATTGCTAAGGTAGAGTCTTTGCTTTAAAGAAACTTTTTTAGCATTAAGAACACTGAAGGGATGTTGGGTTGTATGACCTTTGGTAAAAATGATCACATAGATAACTATATCAATAACTTAATTCTTTAAGTTGTATTTATTCATTCAATCATATTTATTGAGCACTTACTGTTTGCAGAGTACTGTACTAAGTTCTTGGAAAGTACAATACAGCAAGAGAGAAAATCCCTGCCCTCTGTGGGCTCACAGTCAGAGAGGGGGAGACAGACATCAGTACAAGTAAACAGGCTTTAATATAAATAAATAGAATTATAGATATACACATATATACATAAGTGCTCTGGGGAGGGGAGAAAAGAAAAGGGAGTGAGTCAGGGTGATGTGGAAGGGAGTGGGAGATGAGGAAAAGTGGGGCTTAGATTTGGAAGGCCTTGGAGGAGGTATGTCTTCAGTAGGGCTTTGAAGTGGGATAGAGTGATTGTCTGGCAGATTTGAGGAGGGAGGGCATTGCAGGCCAGAGGCAGGATTTGGGCCAGGGGTCGGCGGTGAGACAGATGAGATCAAGGACCAGTGAGAAGGTTAGCACCAGTGGAGCAGAGTGTATGGCCTGGGATGTAGAAGGAGAGAAGGGAGGTGAGGTAGGAGGGGGCAAGGTGATGGAGAGCTTTGAAGCCCATAGTGAGGTGTTTTTGTTTGAGACCGAGGTGGATGGGCAACCACTAGAGATTTTTGAGGAGGGGGTTGACATGCCCTGAGTGTTTCTGTAGAAAGATAATCTAGGCAGCGGAGTAAAGTATGGACTGAAGCGGGGAGAGGCAGGAGGTACTGAGTGCTTACTGTGTGCCGAGCACTGTACTACGCACTTGGTGGGCACAACACAGACATATTCCCTGCCCAAAACCAGCTTATAGTCTAGAGGGGGAGACAGACAGTAATATAAATAAAGTACAAATGTGTACATAGATGCTGTGGGGCTGGGAGAGGGGATGAATAAATGGAGCAAGTCAGGGTGATGCAGACGGGAGTGGGAGAAGAGGAGGGGGCCTTCTCTGATTAAGCCCTTTTTCCCCCTATTCCCTCTCGCTTCTGTGTTCCCTATGCACCTGGACCTATAACCATTAGGCAGTAGATATTCACTCTACCCTCAACACTACAGCACTTATGTATTTATCTATAATTTATTCATATTACAGACTGTCTCCCACCTGCTAGACTGTGACCTCCTTGTAGGTAGAGAACATGTCTTTGAGCTCTATGATATTGTACTGTCCCAAAGGCTTACTAAGTGATTTGCACACTCTACTGCTCAGTGATGGATCAAAAATGGATATCTGTCCTTCATTTTAGACATTGCAGCTTTAAAAGGCATACGGGTGTGTTGGAAAAAGAACTGTGTGCCAACAGTCAGTCATATTTATTGAACACTGCCTGAAGAAAATCAGTCAATCACACAGTGGTATTTATTGAATGCTTACTCTGTGCAGAACACTGTACTAAGTGCTTGGGAAAGTACAATTCAACAGAATTAGCATACGGCTTACGGTCTAGAGATTACTAAGCACTTGGGGGAGTACAAGACAGAAGTTGGTAGAAATGATCCCTGCCCACAAGGTGCTTAGGGTCTAGTGGTGGTGACAGGTATTAAAATCAATTACACCTAGGGGAAGTGAAAGAGTATAAGGATATGGTAATAACTACTTGGTCCATACTGTTTGCGTGTGAGAACAGATCCTTTCTGCACAAATAGGTTTTCCCTAGACTGGTCCTGCCTCTGTTTTCAGTATTCCCCCCAGCGCTTAGAACAATGCTCTGCACGTAGTAAGCGCTTAACAAGTACCAACATTATCATTATTATTATTATTATTATTATTTTCAAATCTGCCTGTTGCTAATAATACTAATAAGTGTGGTATTAAGAGTTTCCTATATTCCAAGCACTGTACTAAGCACTAGAGTAGATAATCAAGTTCAGCATATTCTCTGTCCTACATGGGACTGACGTATGACGATAGAAGAGGTATGGAATCCTGATTTTACAGATGGGAAATTGAGACACCAAGAAGTGCATTGACTTTCCCAGTGTCAGACATTTGACAAGTGACAGAGCCAAGATTAGAACCCAGTTCCTCTGACACCCAGACCCAAACATTTCCCATCAAGATGTGACCCTGATCTTTCAAAGTCACTTCTTGAAGAGAGCAAACACCCTCCCAGTTGCTTCTTGTCAGGCTGGTTCAACTAGTATAGTGGTCTTTCAACGATCTACAGCTCTGTTGTCTCGAGAATGTTTCACTACAACGTTTCATTGATATTTTTTTCTTTTGTCCAATCCAGTTTGGAGCCAATCCATTCAGTTCCCTAACTAGCGGCCACTTGGCTATACTCATTCATTCATTCATTCATTCAATCGTATTTACTGAGTGCTTACTGTGTGCAGAGCACTGTACTAAGTGCTTGGGAAGTACAAGTTGGCAACATATAGAGATGGTCCCTACCCAACAGTGGGCACACAGTCTAGAAGGGGGAGACAGAGAACGAAACAAAACATATTAACAAAATAAAATAAATAGAATAAATATGTACAAATAAAATAAATAAATAGAGTAATAAATACATACAAACATATATACATATATACAGGTGCTGTGGGGAGGGGAAGGAGGTAAGGCGGGGGGATTGAGAGGGTGAGGAGGGGGAGAGGAAGGAGGCTCTGTCTGGGGCTACTGCTGTTGTCCACATGTTCTTTGATTGTTTCAGTGCTGGTGGGTTGATTACATTCCAGGACCTCATTCTGGTTTTTGATCTTGTCCTATGATTAGCTGTGAATAGTGGTTTGTACGTGATTCTGGAAAAACTGTTCCAGAAACTGATCAAGACTGCTGTAGTCATGTTGACAACACGGAAGGGTAGGTCCATCACATTTTCGTGTTTTCAGTCACACTTGGACATGTCTATAGGATCTCACTGCCAGTATACTCATATTTGAAAACATATTCATCCTAATCTTAAGAGATTCAGAGCATGACTCAAAAAGGAAAAGCTGTCCTACTACCTGACGGTGCCACTTCCACAACATCGCTAAAATCCACACTTTCCTCTCCATCCAAACTGCTACCATGTTAATAGTCACTCATCCTATCTCACCTGGATTGCTGTATCAGTCTTCTTACTGACCTCCCAGCCTCCTGCCTCTCCCCACTCCAGTCCATACTTCACTCTGCTGCCCGGATCATTTTTCTACAAAACCATTCATGACAAGTCACCCCATTCCTCAAAAAACTCCAGCGGTTGCCCATTCACCTCCACAAACAAAAACTCCTCACCAATGGCTTTATAGCACTCCATCACCTTGCCCCCTCCTACCTCACCTCACTTCTCTTCTTCTACAATCCAGCCTGAACACTTTGCTCCTCTAACGCTAACCTTCTTACTGTGCCTCCATATCACCTGTCTCACCGCCAACCCCTCACACATCCTGCCTCTGTCCTGGAATGTCCTCCCTCCTCCAAGCTGACAAACAATTACTCTCCCTTCCTTCAAACCTCATTGAAGGCACATCTCCTCCAAGAGGACTTCCCTTTCTAGGGCCTGCCTTTCCTCTTCTCTCATCCTTTCTTTATTGCCCTGACTTGCTCCCTCTGTTCTTCCCCTGTCCCAGTCCCACAGCACTTCTGCACATATCTGTAACATTTATTTATATCAATGTCTGTCTCCTCTTTCCACCTCTAAATTATAAGCTCGTTGTGGACAGGGAATACATCTGTTTATTGTTGTTTCATACTTTCCCAAGTGCTTAGTACAGTGCTCTGCATATAGTAAGTGTTCAACAAATACAATTGAATGATAGTTATTTTTCTGAATGAAGGGTACGTGACACCACACTTGGTGGTAGAGGTGTTTACCAATCCATCTCTGCATCAAACAGAAACTCCTTACCGTTGGTTTTAAGGGATTCAATCACTCTGTCCCCTCCTACCTTACCTCACTGATCTACTACACCCAATTCTTCACAATTCACTTCTCTATTGCCAACTTACTCTAACTAGATTTCATCTAGATAGAGTAAGAGAAGCAGAAGAGAAGCAGAAGAGAAGCAGAAGCTTCTCATAGAGAAGCAGCATGGTTCAGTGGAAAAAACCCAGGCTTTGGAGTCAGAGGTCATGGGTTCAAATCCTGCCTCCACCAGTTGTCAGCTGTGTGACTTTGGGCAAGTCACTTAACTTCTCTGGACCTCAGTTACCTCAACTGTAAAATGGGGATGAAGTCTGTGAGCTCCCTGGGGGACAACCCTGATCACCTTGTAACCTCCCCAGCGCTTAGAACAGTGCTTTGCACATAGTAAGCGTTTAATAACTGCTATTATTATTATTATTATTATTATTATTATTATTATTATTATCTATCTCACCACCAATCGTTTGCCCATATCCTCCCTCTGGGCTGGAAATCTTTCCTCTTCATACTTGGAAGATAACCACTTTCCCTATGTTCACACTCTATCAAAGGCACATATAATACAATAATAATGGCATTTGTTAAGCACTTACTATGTGCAAAACACTGTTCTAAGCACTGGGGAGGATAGAAGGTGATCAGATTGTCCCACATGGGGCTCACAGTCTTCATCCCCATTTTGCAGATGAGAAAACTGAAGTGACTTGCCCAAAGTCATACAGCTGACAATTGGTGGAGCTGGGATTTGAATCCATGACCTCTGACTCCCAAGCCCGGGCTCTTTCCATTGAGCCATGCTGCTTTACATCTTCTCAGACAGGCTTTCTCTGACTAAGCCTTCATTTCCCCTACTCCTCTCTTATTTATTGATTGATTTTTAATTTTTAGTGGTATTTATTAAATGCTTCCTATGTGTCAGACACTGAACCAAGTGCCGGGGTACATATAAACTAATCAGGTTGGACACAGTGCATGTCCCATATTCATTCATTCATTCATTCAATAGTATTTAATGAGCGCTTACTGTGTGCAAAGCACTGTACCAAGTGCTTGGGAAGTACAAGTTGGCAACATATAGAGATGGTCCCTACCCAACAATGGGCTCACAGTCTAGAAGGGGGATTCATAGTCTTGCTACCCATTTTGCAGATGAGGAACCAAGGCACAGAGAAGTTAAGTGACTTTCCCGAGGTCACACAGCAGACAAGTGGCATAGCTGGAATTAGAACCCAAGTCCTCGGACTCTCAGGCCCATGCTCTATCCACTACGCCAGGCTTCTTCTCTCCTGTCTGCCTAGAGGATGCATTTGGATCTGTACCTTTTAAACGCTTGATGTCCACCCCACCCTCAACCCCACAGCATTTATGTACACGTCAATAATTTATTGTAATGATTGAATGATTGATTCCTGGTTTCCTCTCCTTGCATCTGGACATCCAATGGGGGCTATGCACAGTGTAATGTTTATTAGGCCTGCCATGTTTTCAGTGGCCAGCCTATCCATCACAGGTTTCAGGAGCAAATGAAAAACAGTAGTGTGGAAACCAGGTTCAGCCACAGAGCACTGTTGACTGGAACAGGTGAGGGGATTGGATGACAGTAGGATATCCAAACATGTGCTGAACAATGAATTAATAGAATGCAATCCAGAAGAGCTTTGGGAAGGGTAAGATAGCGATCGGAAAGTGGTATTTGTTGAGCACTTTCATTCACTCATTCATTCAATCATATTTATTGAATATGACTGAGCTGTAGAAGGAGAGACGGGAGGTGAGGTAGGAGGGGGTGAGGTGATGGACCGCCTTGAATCCGAGAGCGAGGAGTTTTTGCTTGATTTGTAGGTTGACAGGCAGCCACTGGCGATTTTTGAGGAGGGGAGTAACACGTGCAGAGCGTTTCTGCACAAAGATAATCTGGGCAGCAGAGTGAAGTATAGACTGAAGTGGGGAGAGGGAGGAGGAGGGGAGATCAGAGAGGAGGCTGATGCAGTAATCCAGTTGGGATAGGATGAGAGATTAAACCAGCAAGGTAGCGGTTTGGATGGAGAGGAAACGGTGGATCTTGGCGATGTTGCGGAGGTGAGACCGGCAGGTTTTGGTGACAGATTGGGTGTGAGGGGTGAACGAGAGAGCGGAGTCGAGTATGACACCAAGGTTGCAGGCTTGTGAGACGGGAAGGATGGTAGTGCCGTCTACAGTGACAGGAAAGTCAGGGAGAGGGCAGGGTTTGGGAGGGAAGATAAGCAGTTCAGTCTTGGACATACTGAGTCCACTTATTGTTTTCAGAACACTCTTTTCATTTCCCAGAAACCAAACTTGTTGAAGCCTGAATGGGAGCAAACCATAGAAATAGTTCATCTGAAAATGTGTTTACCAACTCTGTTATATTGTACTCTCCCAAGCTCTTAGTGCAGTACTCTGTGCATGTAAAGTGAAGTTCAATAGAAATTCACTGTGCTTTACTGTCAACTCTTCCGCCCTCTAGTCCATGCTCACACACTTCCTCCTGCCTCAAACTCCCTCCCCTTTTAAATCCGCTGGATTACAACTCTCTAATCTTCAAATTCCTACCTCTTCCAGGAGGTATTTCCCTGGGAAGCAGCGTGGCCAAGTGGATCGAGCATGGTTCTGGGAGTCAGAAGGACCTGGGTTCTAATTCCAGCTACACCACTTGCCTGCTGTGTGATCTTAGGCAAGTCACTTCACTTCTCTGTGGTCAGTTATCTCATCTTTAAATGGTGATAAAGACTGTGAGCCCTGTATGGGACAAGGACTGTTTTTGACCCAGTTATCTTGTATCTACTCCAGTGCTTAGTACGATACTTGGCACAGAGTAAGCGCTTAATAAATACAATTACTTAATTTTTCCACTCCCCAGGTCCTAATCTTCAACACCTTTATACCACCTCCATGTTTAAGCACTCAGAATAGCCTGTGAAATATATATGTATAGCTACATATGTAGCTTGATGAATAATGCTCAGATAGTAGGGTATGGAAGTCAATATCAATTTCATCAATGTATGTGTCTTTCCATTTTCTTTTTCCTAACTGTATTGTCTTATTCTCTCCCATTAGCTCCTTGCAGACAAGGATTATATACTGTTTCTCCATTCAAGCAATGCTATTTATTGAAAGTTGTGTGCCAAGCAAAACACAAAGCACATGGGAGAGAATGATAGAGGAGAGTTGGTATATGTTTTCTCTGACTTGGGATCTCACAGTTTAAAGGGTGAGATGTGCATTAAAATGGATTACTTATAGGGGAATGGGAGAGTATAAGGATATATGTATGAGTGTCATGGGGCTAAGAGCGGGGTGAGTATCAAATTCTTAAGTGAAACAGATCCAAGTGCATAGAGAAGCAGCTTGGCTTAGTGGAAAAAGCATGGCCCTGGGAGTCACAAGATGTGGGTTCTAATCCCGGCTCTGCCACTTGTCAGCTGTGTGACCTTGGGCAAGTTACTTAACTTTTCTGTGCCTCAGTTACCTCACCTGCAAAATGGAGGTTAAGACTGTGAGCCCCACACGGGACAACCTGATCACCTTGTATCCCCCCAGCACTTAGAACAGTGCTTTGCACATAGTAAGCTCTTAACAAATGCCATTATTATTTTTATTATAGTAAGCACTTAAATACCATTATTATTGTTATTATTAGGAAATCTAGAGGGAAGGTTGAATAGGAGAAACGAGGGCCTAGTCAGAGAAAACCTCTCGGAGGTATGATTTTAGTAGGGTTTTGAAGTGGGGAGAGTTGGGGTCGGTCGGTTATGAGCAGAGAGAGAGTTCCAGCCCAGAAGGAGGATTAGGGTAAATGGTCAGCAGCGAAGCAGACAAGAATGAAATAAAGTGATTAAGTTGGCAGGAGAGAAGTGTGTGGTTAGGATTGTAGAAGGAGATCAGCTAGGTAAGATAAGAGGGAAGAGATGATTAGGGCCTTAAAGTGATAGTTAAAAGTTTCTATTTGTCGTGGAGGTGGGTAAGCAACCACTGTAGATCTTTGAGTAGTGGAGAGACATGTACTGAATGATTTTTAGGAAAATGGTCAGGGCGGCAGAGTGAAGTATGGACTGGAGAGTGGAGACACAGGCAATCCAGAGAGGAGGCTGATACAGAAGTCAAGGAAAGATATGATGTTTGGTTCATTCATTCATTCAGTCATTCCTTCATTCATTCATTCAATCATAATTTTTTTGAGTGCTTACTGTGTGCAGAGCACTGTACTAAGCTCTTAGAAAGTACAATTTGGCAACAGAGACAGTCTCTACCCAACAGTGGGCTCACAGTTTAGAAGGGGGAGACAGACAACAAAACAAAACAAGTAGACAGGTGCCACTAACATCAGAATAGATAAATAGAATTATAGCTATATGCACATCATAATAAAATAAATAGAGTAATAAATATGTACAAATATATACAAGTGCTGTGGGGAAGGGGAAGGGGGTAGGTCAGAAGGAGGGAGTGGGTGCAATGGGGAGGGGAGGAGGAGGAGAGGAAAAGGGGGGCTCAGTCTTGGAAGGCCTCCGGGAGGAGATGAGCTCTCAGTAGGGCTTTGAAGGAAGGAAGAGAGCTTGTTTGGCAGGTGTGGTGGGAGGGCATTGCAGGCCAGGGGTAGGACATGGGCCAGAGGTCGATGGCAGGACCGGTGAGAACGAGGCACAGTGGGAAGGTTAGCAGCAGAGGAGCGGTGTGAGTGGGCTGGGTTGTAGAAGGAGAGAAGGGAGGTGAGGTAGGAGGGAGCAAGGTGATGGAGAGCTTTGAAGCCAATAGTGAGGAGTTTTTGCTTCATGGGAAGGTTGATAGGCAACCACTGGAGATTTTTGAGGAGGGGAGTGACATGCCCAGAACGTTTCTGTAAAGAGATAATCTGGGCAGCAGAGTGAAGTATAGACTGAAGTGAGGAGAGACTGGAGAATGGGAGATCAGAAAGGAGGCTGATGCAGTAATCCAGTCAGGGTAGGATGAGAGATTGAACCAATAAGGTAGTGGTTTGGATGGAGAGGAAAGAGTGGATCTTGGTGATGCTGTGGAGGTGAGGCCAGTGGGTGTTGGTGATGGACTGGATATGTGGGGTAAATGAGAGAGTGTAGTCAAGGATGACATCAAGGTTGCGGGCTTGTGAGACGGGAAGGATGGTAGTGCCATCGACAGTGACAGGAAAGTCAGGGAGAGGACAGGGTTTGGGAGGGAAGATAAGGAGCTTAGTCTTGGACATGTTGAGGTTTAGGTGGCAGGTGGACATCCAGGTGGAGATGTCCTGAAAGCAGGAGGAGATATGAGCCTGGAGGGAGGGAGAGAGAACAGGGAAGGAGATATAGATTTGCGAGTCATCTGCATGGAGATGATAGTTGAAGCTGTTCACCAAAGGAGTGAATATAGATGGATAACAGAAGGGGACCATGAAGTGACCCTTGAGGAACCCCTACAGTAAGGAGATGGGAGGGGGTGGAAGAGCCTGCGAAGGAGACTGAGAATGTACGGCCAGAGAGATAAGAGGAGAACCAGGAGAGGACAGAATCTGTGAAGCCAAGGTTGGATAATGTGTTGAGGAGAAGGGGATGGTCCACATTGACAAAGGCAGCCGAGCGATCGAGGAGGATTAGGATAGAATAGGAGCCATTGGACTTGGCAAGAAGGAGATCATTGGTGACCTTTGAGAGGGCAGTTTCGGTGGAGTGTAGGGGCGTTCTAGGAGTTCATCATGGCAGCAGTTTGGATCGAGAGGAGGGGGCAGAATCTAGAGATGTTATGTAGGTAGAATTAACAGGATTTGGTGACAGATTTAATATATGTGTGGAATGAGAGAGATGAGTTGAGGAAATGCCAAGGATATGGACATGTAAGACTTGGAGAATGGTAGTGTTTTCAATGTTTATGAGAAAGTTGAGGGGAGAACAGGATTTGAGGGAGAAGATGAGCTCTTCCAAGAGCCTAGTACAGTTCTCTGCACAGGGTATTTATAAATGCATTCAATAAATATTATTAATCAGTTCATTGATCAGTAAGTGTGTTGAAGTGGTGTGAATTTTAGGTAAAAGTTCTAGTTTTTAAAATGACATTATAAAGTTGGCTCATAATCACCTGGTGTTTCTGCAGGATCCTCTGCCTCAACAGTCACTATCCAATTTTCTTTCTATTGTTTTCTTTGCTTTCTATCCATTCAGCATGGTCTAGGGGAAAGAGCCAGGCCAGGGACTCAGGACACCTTGGTTTCCTTTTTGTTTTTGTGTTTTGTTTCTAAAAACAGCTTTTTCACTTGCCTGCTGGGTATCCTTGAGCAAGTCACTCGACTTCTCTGTTCTTAAACACCTGTTCTCTACTCCCCTTAGATTTTGAGCCTCATTATGGGACAGCAACTGGGTCCAATTTGATTTGATTTGATTTACTCCAGTACTTTGTACAGTGTTTGGCTCATAGTAAGAACTTAACAAATATCAAAATTATTGTTCTATAAAATTAGAGATGATTGATTTTTAAATATATTACTGCTGGATCAAATATTATTGTTCCCACTTTGGCAGCAGAAGCTTTTGAATCTGCTGCCGAAGTAAGACGAACTGTAAAAATGTACTCTGACAAAGAACCTATCTTACATTTTTCTTCAGCCTCAAAATCCTCATGCATACTGCATGTTCCTCATTACCTTGTCTAAGCAGGCCCTTTCCAGGTGCTTGGGTGGTAATTTATTTCTCTGATTACAAGTGTTGTGCTTGCTTGGAATGAAAGCTTGGGTATTGAATAAAGAATTGAAATCACTTTTCAAAGGGTCAGGGGGGAATCTTTCAATTTAGATTTTGATTTTCTGAGTTCCCATGTTATTTCATGTGACAACAGGGTTGGATATTGGGAAACCATTGGGTGGGCATGTTGAATTCAAAGCTACGGATAGAGATAAGGATCCCATGTGCTTCGTAGTATTTTCAAACACTGTAGGGAGAGTATGAGTTGAGGAAGTTTTATTCTTCCTTAGCAATCCTTAGTGGGAAACCAGCTCTTGGAGCACGAATTACAATAATGACCTCTAGAGGGATCTGTTTTATTGCTTTTCAGTTTTTTAGTTTAGAGTTAGAAACATCTCTAGAGGGTTTTTTTTTTTTGGTATTAAATGTTGCCGACCTCAGGTTTCCATGAACAGTGGTTGGAGTCACTGTGAGAGGGTCCCCCAAGCCCCTCTTCCTCCTACTCCTCCCACCCCCCAAAAAAAAAAAACAAAACACACCTCCACTACTGCATCCCTGCATAGTAACCCACAGAATGAAATATCATGTTCAGCATACAGAGCAATACTGGATCCAGGTGTTACTCAGGGGTGGTGTGGAATGGAAGCAAGGCTAGGGGACTATTGCTCCCTAACTCTCCCCATTTCCTCCCTCCGACTTCTCGCCAGTTCTGTCTCTTTTCTAACATCTCTTCATGGGTGGTCAGGAAATGCCCTGATAATTTAGCCAGGGTAGAGCGAGAACCTGACAATAAAGGCTGCTTATGGTGACAGAAAAGACTGTGAACCGGAAAAGGGACAACATAACCTGATTGTCTTTAGATAATAAGAGAAGGGCATTCACAAAATGTGCAGTTGGCTATGTTTGGTTTTGTTCTCTGTCTCCCCCTTTTAAACTGTGAGCCCACTGTTGGGTAGGGACTGTCTCTATATGTTGCCAGCTTGTACTTCCCAAGCGCTTAGTACACTGCTCTGCACACAGTAAGCGCTCAATAAATATGATTGATTGATTGAAATCACAAATCAGAGAAGGTTTCAGTAAACAGGAAAACAAAAAATTATTATTATGATATTTGTTAAGTGCTTACTATGTGCCAAGCACTGTTCTAAACACTGGGGTAGGTGGAGCAGTGCTTTGCACATAGTAAGCACTTAATAAATGCCATTGTTATTATTACAGGGTGATCAGGTTGTCCGATGTGGAGCTCACAGTGCTCACAGTCTTAATCCCCATTTTCCCAGATGAGGTAACTGAGGCACAGAGAAGTTAAGTGGTTTGCCCAAGGTCACACAGCAGACAAGTGGCAGAGCCGGGATTAGAACCTACGTCCTCTGACTCCCAAGCCTGTGCTCTAGCCACTAAGCCAGGCTGCTTCTTCAAGCAAGGTGAGAAAGAGGAAGGACATTCTGGAACTGGGATGAAATATAAAGAAAATCTCCAAGCCTATCAGCTAAACCAATCATGACCTTTGAGAAGAACTGTTTGACTAAGTGATTTCCCTGATTCTCCTCCTCAGAGATCCCCAGGCAAAGCTCTGACTGGTCTTACTATCACTCTCCAGGGAGAGGGGCAAGTAAGAAGTTGATGGGCCAGAATCAATCGATCAGTGGTATTACTAAGCAATGCATAAGCATTTTTCAACCCATTTCATTTTGTTAATACAGTAAATGAATGAATCATGAATGCTTTCGGGAATTCAACTCTAGACCAATAACGCTTCACCCCTTTTTAGTCAGTGAGAGCCTAATGTAGTCGTGAGTAGGCAGAACTGCAATAGAAATGCCCAGAAAATAACTTTTTATGAAGATATTCAGAACCTACTCTTTGGAGTTGTCCCAGGAATGGCTTTCTGACAGTTTTTTGGTTTGATCTTATGGACAGAATCCAAAAGTGAAGTTGTTAGGAAACCTGAACCCAGGCTGGCCAAAGAATCTAAGCTCCTCAATGGAAAGGTATCACAGGTCTAAAGCCATAAAGTTACTATAATCACCCCTCTATATTAATGATTGGAGGGTTCTTAAGAGAATGATAATAATATTAATAATGATGGCATTTGTTAAGCGCTTACTATGTGCAAAGCACTGTTCTAAGCGCTGGGGGGATACAATGGGATCAAGTTGTCCCATGTGGGGCTCACAGTCTTAATCCTGATTTTACAGATGAGGTAACTGAGGCTCAGAGAAGTTAAGTGACTTGCCCAAGGTCACACAGCAGACGTGGCAGAGCCGGGATTCGAACCCATGACCTCTGACTCCAAAGCCCGGGCTGTTTCCACTGAGCCACGCTGCTTCTCAATGAGTGATTAATGAAATTGGCAACTGGGAACTAATGTTTCAGTGGAGAAGCAGCATAGCTCAGTGGAAAGAGCATGGGTTTAGGAGTCAGAGGTCGTGGGTTCTAATCCCGGCTCTGCCACTTGTCAGCTGTGTGACTTTGGGCAAGTTACTTAACTTTTCTGTGCCTCAGTTACCTCAACTGCAAAATGGAGGTTAAGACTGTGACCCCCACGTGGGACAACCTGATTACCTTGTATCTCCCCCAGTGCTTAGAACAGTGCTTGGCACATAGTAAATGCATAACAAATACCATAATAATGATTAATTAATAATTAATAAATTAGAAAATAAGTTCTAACCCTGTTCACCAACTGCTTCTTGCCCCTATATATACCTTTACACATACTTTTTGATGCCAAAGTCTACTTTTAGGACTGTCATTCATTCAATCGTATTTATTGAGTGCTTACTATGTGCAGAGCACTGTCACAGATTCATTCATTCAATCGTATTTATTGAGCACTTACTGTGTGCAGAGCACTGTATTAAGCTCTTGGGAAGTACAAGTTGGCTACATATAGAGACGATCCCTACCCAAAAACAGGCTTACAGTCTAGAAGGAAGTGTAATAGAAGTGTAATGTAGGAAAGCAAAGACAATCCCCTGGAAAACACACAAGCAATTCCAACACAATTCAAACACTCAAATCCTAAGTCTTTCTTCACCTTCAAAACCCTTTTTAAAAGTTCATCTCCTTCCAGAGCCATCCTCTGAATAACACCTTGGTCATGTAAATTAACTTCTCTGTGCCTCAGTAAAATGGGAATTTATTGTCTCCTTCCATCCTGCTTAGGCTGTGGATCTGTAATTACCCGAGTGCTTAGTACAGTGCTTGGCACTTATAAGCACTTAATAAATACCACAATCATCACTTTCCCCATCATGCCATCCAACACCCACCTTAGCAGTTGTGTTCATTTCTATTTTTTTTCCTTCGATGGCTTTAGTTTTTATTATTAATATCTAAGTTCTTGCTCTAAGATCTATTACATATACAGCCCTGCTGTGGGTCCAGTGAAAAGAACAACTTTCTGAGAATCAGGAGACCTGGTCTGATTTGGCTAGCTTCCATGGGAGAGGTTTCTGGGTGAAAACCCCCTAGGGTGTTGTTTGATGTGGAAAGGCCCAGCTTGTCTTGTCTTATGCTGTCGAGTTGTCTCTGACCCATAGTGACACCATGGATACATCTCTCCCCGAACGCCCCACTCCATTCTGGTAGTGAATCCATAGAGTTTTTTTGGTAAAAATACAGAAGTGGTTTACCATTGCCCCCTTCCATGCAGTAAATGTGAGTCTCTGCCCTTGACTCTCTCCTTGCTGCTGCGCAGCACAGGGGAGTTTTGACTTGTAGCAGATTGTCTTCCACTCTCAAGCCACTGGCTAAGCTAGGAATGGCATGGACAGACCTCAGCTTGACTCTCCCTCCCATAGTAGAGACTGGTAGAGTACTGGAAACTCTCCAGGTGCGACCCTGAGAAGGGAAAGACCCAGCAGGGATCCTGAAAAATAACTGGTCAAGGTGGGCAAGCAAAGACCACAGTGGCTCCCAAGGGAAACCACCAGCCGGACCATGACATTGAAGCACAACATCGGCTTAACGTTGTAGTCACTTGAGCCACTGAAGTGTCCTGTGTGTCCTAAACCTTCATGGGCCCATCACAGTGGGCTGAACCCTTGCCTGCTTACTTGCTCGTTGATTTTCTTGCCCCAGCAAGTACATGACTGGCAGGGACAAGAGATCACCAGTGGCACTGAGAACCCCCTAACACTATAATCAATTCTTTCATGCACATTCTTGGTCCTGAAGTCTTAGGACCAAGACAGGAGACTCCATCATCCTTGTTTCCTGGGTAATTAGTGCCAACTTGTTTTCTACATTAGACTGAAAGCTCCAGAAGGTCTAAGAATAGGTTGTTATATCTATTGTATATGTCCATGCATCTGGTCCAGGGTTATGCATACCATAGGTATGCCAACCACAGGCTCGTCTATCTCTCCCTCTCACCCATGTCCTGCCACTGCGCTTGAACTTCCTCCCTCTTCATATCCCAAAGACAATCAGTCTCCCCACTTTCAAAACCTTATTAGAAGCTTATTTCTTCCAAGAGGACTTCCCTGACCAAACCCTCAATTTCCTCTTCTCCGATTTCCTTCTGTATCACCCTTTGCACTTGAATTTGCTCCCTTTATTCATCCCTCCCTCAGCCCCACAGCATATATTTAGTGTCTGTCTCCCCTCTAGATTATAAACTCATTGTGGGCAGGAAATGTGTCTATCAGCTCTGTTATATTGTACTCTCCCAAGCACTTAGGCAGTATTCTGCACACAGTAAGTGCTCAATAAATATGATCGACTGATGGGGATGTGACAATATCCATGAGCTTTACTACTTCTCAAATGCAACAGCATTGCACAACATACACAGAAGCAGGACAACAATATTTGCTTTCTTTTCTTTTGTTTTTTCTAACTTTGAAATGTAGAACTGTGTAAGTGAAAATCTAGCTGGATATTTTCAGATACAGGGTTTTAAAATATGAATCATTCAGCTGTGTGAAACTGGTAATATAGAGTCAGGCTTTTGCAAGGGACTGCTGTTTTTACATTACTATTCTGAATTCTAGAACAGAAAAGTAGCTTTAAGCATTCTCTAGCTTTTAGACATACTATATTATTTCAACCTTAGGAAAATTTCAGGAGGATCACAATCTGTCTTTCAACTCTATTTTAATAACTTTTTTTATAGAAATGCAAGTAATCCATAGCTGGAATGTTTGCAGAGTCATGTGGGAGTAATAGATTGAAAATAATTTTAAAATACAGGTCTCTTAATTTCCCATCCCCTTTGAATATTCTGGTTTTTATTAGGATTTTGTAGTTGCTCCTAATTAATTATATCCTGAAAATATGACAGTTGTTTTCAGGTTCTACCTTCAGCAGAGCTATCAGTGTGATAGTTATGATAAACATTTGTAGCTCTACTATTGAAGCTGAGCTTCTAACTCTAGCTAATAGCTGTTTCATTTATTTACCCTCAGGGCTATGTTTTAACCAGGTTGTTTTTCTATGAAGTTTTGATAATATGATGAAATGCATTATAGTTAAATGAGGAACAATGTGATCTAGTGCAAAGAGGATGGAGCTGGAAATCAGTGGACATGGGCATTAATTTCAGCAACTACCTGCTGTGTGACCTTGGGCAAGTCACTTTTTGTGCCTCAGTTTCCTTATCTTTAAAATGGGGATTTTTTAAGGTTAAATTTTAACATTAAAATTTTTTTAATGTTATGCACTTAACTATGTGCCAGGTACTGTACTAAGTATTGGGGAAGACACCAGCTAATCATGCTGGATGTAGTCCATGTCCCACATGGGGCTCAGAGTCTTAATACCCATTTTACAGATGAGGTAACTAGGCACAGAGAATTTGAGTTACTTGCCCAAAGTCACACAGCAGATAAGTGGCAGGATTTAGTATCTTTTTCCATCCTTCTTAGACTGTGGGTCCCATCTGGGACAGGGACTATGTCTCACCTGACTATCTTGTATCTAACCCAGCACTTAGTACAATGCTTGGCACATAGTAAGGAGTTAACAAATAACACCATTATTATTAAATGCAATTTTCTTTTAAATGAAAGTTGTTTTCCTTTCACTGTGAGTTGGCATCATGCACCTTTTGAGGTCTATCAGTAATAAGCTTTTACAAACAGATTTCGATTTCAAAGTTTGTTTTCCCAGAGTCAGAAAGGGTGTTAAAGATGGTAGACTGAGAAGTTGGTCGTGTTGGTGCAAATAGCATCCAATGGGACTTGGTGTTGAAAAACTCCCCTACTGGAAACAGATGCTGGTGGAACCTGTTCTCCCTCCTTGCCAGATGGTGAATCTCATGAGGGACACTATCTGTGTTTGACCTATCTTGCATCTAACCCATCACTTAGGACAGTGCTTGCCATATATTAGGCACTTAAAAATTCCACAGTTATTATCTTATAATGACATTAACTATAATAATCGTATCATTTATTTAGTTAGGTTACTATAAATCCTCACTGAAAGCCTAGATAATTCCTTTCCAAAGTTATTTGAGTCTGTTTCAGAATGTTAGATGCCTAATCAAATATCTCATCTTCCCACAATATCCCATCCCTCTCCAGCCACAGTATCACCTGTCAGCTTGGTACACCCCTATGCCCTTAGCTCTTCACCCCCTACACTCTCGTCCATATAACTTATGGATATATCTTATTACTCTCTTGTTCACCCTACCTAAAAGTTACCTAAGTGTCTGTATCCTCCACTAGATTGGAAGCTCCTAGAGGGTGGGATCAGTGTCTACTTAAATGTATTTTACTCCCTGAAGCATTAATATGGTGCTCGGTGCAGAGTAAACATTCAATAAATGATTGATTGATAGATTATTGATTGACTGATGATTAGAAATCAGATTGGTCTGAAACATAATTACCTGATTGGACTCTAAAGCCTTGGACAAAGTGAAGGCTTTCCCCCAGAGCAACCAGAGACCAGGCTGCCAGTCATAACAATGGATCAGGCCTGGCATCTGGTCTCAGTCTGTGAGGAAACTGGAAAATATACCTGACCCTCAGCTGAAGCCAAGAAGAAAAGGGAAGCCCCAGCGTTGGAAAAATCAGTGCCTGGAGGAAATTTTTAGATGAGCTGCCTAGCCGATCTATCCACCACCCACTGTCTGCTCAGAGACACCAATTCCGTTCTCCAAGACATCAATAGGGAACCCTACTTTCCCTATGCCCAGTCTACACTGTCCATCATGGCTAGGTTCAGAGCTCCCAAAATTGTAGTTCCAGTAGAAATATAAAGCCCTCCCAGGTACAGATAGCATTCTTCCTAGGTGACTGGCAGGGCATCTGGAACTAGTAAATTGTACTGTACATTACATAATGGAATTTCCTCTCTAGTTTATGATTCAGGTGTCTCTTGGCTGACAATTCCTCTGAAGGACAGTTTGGTCCCCAATGCCAGTAATGGTCCACTAGAAAGATGGCTGGATATGTTGGTAAGGATGGAGTTTTCTGTGCTCATCTGCAAAAAAGACTTCTCTCTTTCTTGTTTTTTTCTGACAGGTGACTCAATATGTCCAAAACAGAGCTCCTTATTTTCCCACCCAAACCTTGTCCTCCCTCTGACTTTCCTATCACTGTAGTTGGCACCACCATCCTTTCTGTCTCATAAGCCCTTAACCTTATTGTTTTCCTTGACTCCTCTCTGTCATTCAACCCACATATTCAATCCGTCTCCAAATCCTGTCCGTCCCACTTTCAGAACATGGCTAAAATCCACCCTTTCCTCTCCATCCATATAGCTATCATGTTAATACTCACTCACCCTTTCCTGCCTGGATCACTGCATCAGTTTCCTTGCTGACCTCCCAGCCTCCTGTCTCTCCCCACTCTAGTGCACACTTCACTCTGCTGCCCGGATGATTTTTCTACAAAAATTGCTCAGGACACATCACTCTGCTCCCCAAAAATCTCCATTGGTTGCCCATCCACCTCCACATTAAACAAAACACTCCTTGCCATTGGCTTTAAGGAGCTCCATCATCTTGCCCCTCCTACTTCACCTCACTTCTCTCCTTCTACAGCACAACCTGCACACTTTAGTCCTCTGGTGCTAACCTTCTAACTGTGCCCCCATCTCACCTGCCTTGCCACTGACCACTAGCCCATGTCCTGCCTCTGGCCTGGAATGCCCTCCCTCCTCTAATCAGACAGACAACCACTCTCTCCCACTTTAAAGCCTTATTGAAGACACATCTCCTTCAAAAAGCCTTCCCACTTTTCCTCTTCTTCCACTCCCTTCTGCATCGCCCTGACTTGCTCCCTTTGTTGTGCAGCCCCACAGCACTTATGTAGCTGTCATTTTATTTATTTATATTGATGTCTGTCTCCCCCTATCTGGACTGTAAGCTCACTCTTTATTGTCGTATTGCACTTTCCCAAGTGCTTATTACAGTGCTTTTCTCACAGTAAGCACATGATAAACACTTTTGAATAAATGAATGAATGAAAGTGAAAGATGATCATATGTGTGGGAGTTCAGCGAGAGCTGAAGAAGAGAGGCATAAAATGGAGAAAAATACTAAATCACCCCCCAAAAGGCTTCACTGCTTCAGCAAGATCACTGGAAGCATGTTCAGTGCCTCTTGCTTGCTGTCACCCAACTTTAATTCATGATCCAGTAGAAGAGAAACACTTAAAGAGTGAACAGTGGAGGAGGCAGGGCTCCACAAGACTGTAAACTCATCAAGTGCTTAGTACAGTGCCAAGCACTTAGTACAGTGCTCAAGTGCATAATAATAATAATAATAATAATAATAATAATAATAATAATGGTATTTATTAAGCTCTTAACTATGTGCCAGGCCCTATACTAAGCGCGGGGTGGATACAAGCAGATTGAGTTGGATAAAGTCCCTGTCCTACGTGGGGATCACATTCTTAATCCCCATTTTGCAGATGAGGGAACTGAGGCCCTGAGAAATGAAGTGACTTGCCCAAGGTCACACAGCAGACAAGTGGCAGAGCCGGGATTAGAACCCATGACCTTCTGACTCCCAGGACTGGGATTTTTCCACTACGCCATGCTGCGTAGTACAGTGCTTTGCACAGAGTGAGCACTCAATAAGTACAATTGAATGAATGAATTAAGTAATTGCGGATAGGGCACATGTCTACAAACTCAGTTGAATTGTACTCTCCCAAGCGCTTAGTACAATGCTCTGCACACAGTACATACCATTGATTGATTTGAGTTGCTGTGTTGTGGAAACACCATCTTCTTAATAACTGAGTGGGCTTCAGCTCATCCCAAATGAGACAGATTTCAGGTCTGATTAGATGTGAATTGCTTTGCTCACCCCTTTT
Organism: Tachyglossus aculeatus; assembly: GCF_015852505.1. NCBI lineage: Eukaryota > Metazoa > Chordata > Mammalia > Monotremata > Tachyglossidae > Tachyglossus > Tachyglossus aculeatus. The sequence goes on along the minus strand of NC_052066.1, from coordinate 99,549,828 downwards.
ATAGTTTCTAATTTCCTTAATGCCACCTTAATTACAATGTTTTGTTTTAGTGAAGGTATACAGCCTATTGATATTTTCCATGTCTAACGGTTCCTCCATTCTAAAGTACTTCTGGAAATGAGACTACTGCACAATATATTTTCATTTATTGTGTTGATTAGCATTCGCTCCTTTGCTATATAAATCTGACACTAACGCAGAAAGAAAAAACACTTGGCTTCTTTTAGAAGTAGAAAGGATCATGGGTGGAAGGAAGTCAGAACAATCCAGAATGGGCCACATGGTTAAAGCAACGGGGGTTGTTGCCTATTTCTGGTTTGGATGACCTCGAAGAGGACTCATCATATTTTGTTGGAGTCCAGCTTAGCCTCCTAAATGGCATAAATAGGTGCCAAGGAGTGGACTTGCCTGAACATCGCCCCAACACCAAACACATGGTTGCAGCAAGAGCTTCTCGAATCTTAGTGCGGAGGGCCCAGGTTTTCCACTCTGCTCTGTGGTCGCTCCTAGTTCACAGTCCTCGATGGGAGAGGAGGCTACTGGAAAGGTCGATCACTTGGTTTTGCCTAGCCTATTCCAAGCAAGGAAGGAATGAGGTGTTGAGAAGAGGGAAAGTAGAAAAGAGGAAGAAATGTGAAAGGAAATGGGAAGGAAATAGAAGAGGGTAAGGAGAGGAAGAGCTGCAACCTCTATACCTTGAGGCCTGTAGAACAACTTTATCTTTCTTTATCCATTCATTCAATCATATTTATTGAGCACTTATTTGAGCATATTTATTGTGTGCAGAGCACTGTACTAAGCGCTTGGGAAGTACAAGTCGGCAACATATAGAGACGGTCCCTACCCAACAACGGGCTCACAGTCTAGTTTACAGTACAAACACCCCCATACCTCTTCAAAGGAACCAGGGAGTGAGAGAGGGAAAGGAAACAGGTTGGGAGTGAAGAAAGGAAGGCAAGACCTGAAAGAGGGATATCCCATTTTCCAGGCTTAGTGTTCACACACAGCAGCAACCCCTTTTCTTGCATCCCTGGGGGAATTTAGCTTCCCACTCCAACTAAAAGTGTTACTTTTCCCTCTAAGAATGGTATATATACATCACATTTTGTCGTGTTCTAGACTGTGATAGCCGTAATGATAGCTGGAAGGTGTTGGTTTAACTCTTTGTTTCTTCATGAGGAAATAATGTATTACTATGTGTGATTTTTATAGGACATGCCAAGATATTTTGTATGTTAACACTTTTTTCAAAAGTAAAATATTGATTAGAATCCATTCCTATAAATATACTGTATGAATACATATATATGCTTCAGAATGCTTTGTGATATTTTGGCTGAAATTATATGTTTTTAAACAACAGCAGTGCAGTGTGGCTGATAAAGTGGCAGATGGCTATTTGTTACCTTTGGGTCAATGAATTCTAGATCTGGGGGTGTGATGGAAATAATCTAAATGCAACTTAAATTGCTTCGTTCAGGCCAACCACTGACTTTTCTCTGACTAAATATCTGAGAATTAGTCATTATCCTCATTTTATAAATGTAAAACTGAGAAAGGCCAAGTAGCTGAACAGCAAAGGATCTATTAAAAACGGATCGAAGGCTCAGCCCCATTAATGCTGTGTTTGGGAAAATTTTCAGAGAACTTGGAGCACCCATGAATAAGGTGCTCTCCAAAGCTATGGTCAGCATATCTAGTATATGCAGTTCTTGTCTCCTGTACTGCATCCTTAGGGATTGGAAAGCAGTATATAATCTGTTCAGTTCACCTTTCCCCACTCCTCAAAAATTTCCAGTAGTTGCCCATCTGCCTCTGCATCAATCAGAATCAATCAATCACTGTTATTTATTAAGTACTGTGTGCAGAGCATGGTTCTAAGCACTTAAGAAAGAACAATGTACAGATTTGGTAGACATATTCCTTCCCCACAAGAATCTTATAGTCTAGATGTGGAGAAACAGAAACTCCTTACCATCGGTTGGTTTCATTGTACTTTATCAGCTCTCGCCATCCAAGTGTACCTCACTGATCTCCTAATATAACCCAGCCCGCACACTTCAGTCTAACACCAACCTTCTCTCAGTACCTCCATCTCACCTCCGAATCTCTGTCCATGACCTCCCGCTGACCTGGAACTCCCTCCTCCCTCATATTGGACAGATCACCACTCTCCTTACCTCCAAAGCCTTATTAAAATCCCATCTCTCCAAGAGGTCTTCCCCAACTAAGCACTCATTTAGTAATAATGATAGCATTTCTCAAGTGCTTACTATGTGCCAAGCACTGTTCTTAGCACTGGGGGAGATACAAGGCAATCAGGGTGTCCCATGTAGGGCTCACAGGCTTCATCCTCATCTTATAGATGAGGTAACTGAGGCATAGAGAAGTTAAGTGACTTGTCCAAAGTCACACAGCTGACAAATGGCAGAGGCAGGATTAGAACCCATGACCTGTGGCTCCCAAGCCCATGCTCTTTCCACTAAGCCATGCTGCTTCTCATTTCTCCAACCATCTTCTCCTCTGTCCTGTCAGTCCACTTGGATCTATATCCTATAGGCACTTGTTATTCACCCCACGCTCAGCCCCACATCACTTATGTATGCATCCCTGTACTCTTTCATTTCCCCTATCTGGAGCTTATTATGTTAATATCTTCCTGCCACTCTAGAGTAAGCTCCTCTTGGGCAGGGATCATGTCTACCCAACTGCATTGTAGGTACTCTCCCAAACACTTAGTCAAGAGCTCTGCACACAGTAGGTACTCTATAAATATCATTCATTCATTCATTCAATCGTTTTTATTGAGCATTTAGTATGTACAGAGCACTGTACTAAGCATTTGGAAAGAACAATTCATTAATAAAGACAGTCCCTGCCCACACAGGGCTTACAGTCTAGAAAGGGGGAGAGAGACATCAAAACAAGTAAACAGGCATCAATATAAATAAATAGAATTATAGATACATACAAATTCATTCATTCATTCAATTGCATTTATTGAGCGCTTACTGTGTGCAGAGCACTGTACTAATCAATTGTATTTATTGAGCGCTTCCTGTGTGCAGAGCACTGTACTAAGCACTTGGGTAATACAAGTTGGCAACATATAGAGACAGTCCCTACCCAACAATGGGCTCACATATATACATAAATGCTGTGGGGTGGAGGGGGGGAAGGGCGAGGGGGCAAGTCGAGGTGATATGGAAGGGAGGGGGAAATGAGGAAAGGGGGAGCGTAATTTGGGAAGGCCTCTTGGAGGAGGAGAGCTTTCAGTAGGGCTTTGAAGGGGGGGAAGAGAGATTGTTTGGAGGATTTGAGGAGGGAGGGCGTTCCAGGCCAGAGGTAGGACATGGGCCAGGGGTCGACAGTGGGGAGATGGAGGCACAGTAAGAGGTTAAGACGAGAGGAGCGGAGTGTGCAGGCTGCGATTAGAAGGAGAGAAGTGAGGTGAGGTAGGAGAGGGCAAGGTGATAGAGAGCTCTGAAGCCAACAGTGAGGAGTTTTTGTTTCATATGGAGGTTGATAGGCAACCACTGGAGATTTTTGAGGAGGGGGGGTGACACGCCCAGAATGTTTATGTAGAAAGATAATCTGGGCAGTAGAGTGAAGTATCGACTAAAATGGGGATCTATTGATTGATTAAAAGGAGTTTTTGGAGACCTTATGGACCAATAATAATAATAATGATAACGGTGCTTGTTGCACACTGAGAATGCCAGATTAAGTGCTGGGGGATACGAGCGAATTGGGTTGGACACAATTCCTGTCCCACATGGGGCTCACAGTCTTAATCTCCATTTTACAGGTGAGGTAACTGAGGCCCAGAGAAATGAAGTGACCTGCTGAAGTTAGAGCACACAGGTGGCAGAGCCAGGATTCAATCCAGGTCCTTCTGACTCCCGAGCCCTTGCTCTTTCCACCAGTCCATGCAGCTCCCCAGTATAGATACCCGCTCTTTATTAAGTCAAAAATGGGTAATAGCTAGGATAGTTCTGAGTTTTGTTTTGGTTTGTTGTCTGTCTCTCCCCTTCTAGACTGTGAGTCCGTTGGATAGGGATTGTCTCTATCTGTTGCCGAATTGTACTTTCCAAGAGCTTAGTACAGTGTTCTGCACATAGTAAGCGCTCAATAAATATGATTGAATGAAGGAATCAATGATTGAATGAAGAGGGGAAGAAAAGAGGGTCAGGGCCATCCTGGTACACCCCACAGCTCTCTGTAGAGCAGTGTCAGAGAGGATTCATTTATTCATTCATATTTACTGTGTAATTACTGTGTGCAGAGCACTGTACTAAGCCCTGGGGGGAGTAATAGAGAAGCAGCATGGCTCAGTGGAAAGAGCACGGGCTTGGGATCCAGAGGTCGTGGATTCTAATCCCAGCTCTGCCACTTGTCAGCTGTGTGAATTTGGGCAAGTCACTTCACTTCTCTGGGCCTCAGTTACCTCATCTGTAAAATGGGAATTAAGACTGTGAGCCCCACAAGGGACAACCTTGTATCCCCCCCCAGCACATGGAACAGTGCTTCACACATAGTAAGTGCTTAACAAATGTCATCATTATTATTATAAGGGAAGCAGCATGGCTCAGTGGAAAGAGCACGGGCTTGGGAGTCAGAGGTCATGGGTTCTAATCCTGGCTCCCCCATATGTCTGCTGTGTGACCTTGGGCAAGTCACTTAACTTCTCTGAGCCTCAGTTCCCTCATCTGTAAAATGGGGATTAAGACTCTGAGCCCCACATGGGACAACTTGATCACCTTGTATCCCCTCAGCGCTTAGAACAGTGCTTTGTACATAGTAAGTGCTTAACAAATGCCATCATTATTATTATTAATCAATCAATCAATCAATCAATCATATTTATTGAGCTCTTACTGCATGCAGAGCACTGTACGAAGCGCTTGGGAAGTACAAGTTGGCAACATATAGAGACAGTCCCTACCCAACAGTGGGCTCACAGTCTAAAAGGGGGAGACAGAGAACAAAACCAAACATACTAACAAAATAAAATAAATAGAATAGATAGGTACAAGTAAAATAAATAAATACATAAATAGAGTAATAAATATGTACAAACATATATACATATATACAGGTGCTGTGGGGAAGGGAAGGAGGTAAGATGGGGGGGATGGAGGGGGGACGAGGGGGAGAGGAAGGAAGGGGCTCAGTCTGGGAAGGCCTCCTGGTGGAGGTGAGCTCTCAGTAGGGTCTTGAAGGGAGGAAGAGAGCTAGAGATAGATATAGCTCTAATAGAGCTATATTGTATATATACAATATTATATGTATATAATAGAGCATAATAGAGCTAGCTATATTATTACAATATAACAATAAACTGACACATTCCCTGCCCACAGTGAGCTTAGAGTCTAGGGGGTGAGCCGCTGTGACAGAGCTCACGGTGCCATCACCTGCTTTTAGACTGTGAGCCCACTGTTGGGTAGGGACTGTCTCTATATGTTGCCAACTTGTACTTCCCAAGCTCTTAGTACAGTGCTCTGCACACAGTAAGTGCTCAATAAATACGATTGATTGATTGATTGATTGATTGATGGACTGTCCTGGGGCCTAAGTGCATCCTCTCCTTTGGGAGCCTGGAAGCAACCTCAGTAGCCATGTAAACCTGGGAGCCCTAGTCTGGCCACACACACACATACCTCTCATCCTCCACTCAATCTAAGTCTGGACTTAATGTTAGGATTCTAAAAGCAGTACCAAGTCCACAAGGAATTTATTTATTTATTTATTTTATTTGTACGTATCTATTCTATTTCTTTTATTTCGTTAGTATGTTTGGTTTTGTTCTCTGTTTCCCCCTTTTAGACTGTGAGCACACTGTTGGGTAGGGACTGTCTCTATATGTTGCCAATTTGTACTTCCCAAGCGCTTAGTACAGTGCTCTGCACATAGTAAGCGCTCAATAAATACGATTGATGATGATGATGATGAAGGAACAGCTTGTTTAATCCATAAGGATGACCAGGCAGGACCCTAAACCTTGACTGACATCACGTGCTATTCACGAATGGCCAGTCCAAGAAGAATTAGGTGTTCATTCATCCATTCATTCAATTATATTTATTAAGTGCTTACTGTGTGCAGAACACTGTACTAAGAGCTTGGGAGAGTACATGAAACTGACTTCTCCTTTGCCCAGGCCCTGAGATGGTCTTTTGGTCTCAGGTGGATGAAAAGCAGTGTGGCTTAGTGGAAACTAAGAGATATATAGAGATATTAGGGACTGTCTCTATATGTTGCCAACTTGTACTTCCCAAGCTCTTAGTACAGTGCTCTGCACACAGTAAGTGTTCAATAAATTTGATTGATTGATTGATTGATTGAAAGAACACGAGCTTGGGAGTCAGAGGACATGGGTTCTAATCCCACCTCTGCCACTTGTTTGCTGTGTGACCTTGGGCAACTCACTTCACTTCTCTGTACCTCAGTTACCTCATCTGTAAAATGAGGATTAAAATTGTGAGTCCCATGTGGGACAACCTGATTACCCTGAATTTACCCCAGTGCTTGACACATAGTAAGCACTTAACGAATATCATCATTATTACTATTGTTCTAAGGATTACATTTAGGGAATCTAGATTTCCTGGATATTTTTGGGCTTAGAACAGTGCTTGACACATAGTAAGCACTTAACGAATATCGTCATTATTATTATTATTCGAAGGATCACATCTAGGGAATCTAGATTTCCTGGATATTTTTGGGTTTGTGCTTATTCAATTCATTATTTTGCCTCAGCCTCTGCTGCTATAAATCTTTCACTTGTCACAGTTATTTGAAAGAAGCCAACATACTCCAAGGAAATAATCTAGTTTTCAAAGAGAAGTTAATGGCTTCAAGAATGGCACTTCAAGGTATGAAACTTCCCTTAGAGATTTAACTCCCAATCCATAGGCTCAAGAAAATTCACTGGAACTTCTATTCACCAGGCACTAAATGTATAAAAATAACGCTTCTCCTTGAGCAGAGACTAGACTAAGAAGTGGCCTGAGGTTTTGACCTGCATAGATCATTGATTTTTTCAGATCATTATAAATCCATAATGTTCTCTTTGGATAATTCTCAAGCCACTGTTGATTGCATCCCAGATTTCCCCATTTTCCCAGTAACGGCTGCCTCTTCATTACATCCCTTGGGGCTCAGCTCTCGGGATGCCCAGTGCACTACATGCGACCCTATGCTTAACTGCTCTGATGGCTTCCTAATTGCTCCAACAGATGGCTGGGTAACTCTTCCAGGGGCCTGCCTCTCCTCATTGTGGCCTAGTGGATAAAGCACGGGCTTGGGATGCAGAAGGTCATGGGTTCGAATCCTGCCTCTGCCATTTGTCCGCTGTGTGACCTGGGGAACTTTACTTAATTAATTAATTAATTAAATTAATTAATTAATGCCATCATTATTATTATTAATAAATGCGATTGAATGAATGAATGAATGGAGTCAGGAGTCATGGGTTCAAATCCCGGCTCCGCCAATTGTCAGCTGTGTGACTTTCACGGGCTTTGGAGTCTATGAGCCCACTGTTGGGTAGGGACCGTCTCTATATGTTGCCAACTTGGGCTTCCCAAGTGCTTAGTACAGTGCTCTGCACACAGTAAGCGCTCAATAAATGTGATTGAATGAATGAATGGAGTCAGAGGTCATGGGTTCAAATCCCGGCTCCACCAGTTGTCAGCTGTGTGACTTTGGGCAAGTCACTCAGCTTCGCTGTGCCTCGGTTCCCTCATCTGTAAAATGGGGATTAAGACTGTGAGCCCCACGTGGGACAACCTGATCACCTTGTAAATCCCCCAGTGCTTAGAACAGTGCTTTGCACATAGTAAGCGCTTAATAAATGCCATCATTATTATTCTTATTATTATTATTATTATTATTTACTTCTCTGGGTCTCAGTTTCGTCAGCTATAAAATGGGGTTTGAGACTGTAAGCCCCACGGGAAACAGAGTCTTTGTCCAACTTGATTTGCTTGTATTCACCCCAGGGCTTCGTATGGTGCCTGGCACAGAGTAAGTGTTTAACAAATACCTTTATTATTATTATAGATAAGCAGTGTGGCTCAATGGAAAGAGCATGGGCTCGGGAGTCAGAGGTCATGGGTTCTAATTCCAGCTCCGCCACATGTCTGCTGTGTGACACTGGGCAAGTCACTACACTTCTCTGAGCCTCAGTTACCTCATCTGTAAAATGGGGATGAAGACTGTGAGCCCCATGTGGGACAACTTGATCACCTTGTATCCCCCCCCAGTGCTTAGAACAGTGCTTCGCACATAGTAAGTGCTTAACAAATGCCATCATTATTATTATTGTTATTATTCCCCTACCAGGCCGGCATACTGCCTCCACAGGATCACTCATCCCTACAAGACAGAGAGAAGCAACCACCACCTGTCCCCAACCCAATAAACCTTTCGAAAGACCATGGTAGCTGCTCATGTAGCATTGATTAATCTGCTCCTCTAAGCACAGTACCCTCTTGAGCTTTGCTTTTGTCTTCATGCTCTCTTAGTGTTTGTTTCAATCTCTTCTTCATCCTTCTCCTAGTGGTACATTTGTCCAGTTGGATCTAGGGAAAAAGGACCTTTCTTTGTAGGTGATGGATTGGAGTCCTAAAATCGTGTTGAAATCCAGTGACATTTGCCATTATCATCATCTGGTTTGGATATGTTGCCAACTTGTACTTCTCAAATGCTTAGTACAGTGCTCTGCACACAGTAAGTGCTCAATAAATACAATTGAATGAATGAATGAATAGTCAAATAGCAGCACTTTTAAAAAGGACTGAATGGTGAAGTTGGACAGCTGCCCTGATTTGTAGGGAGGCTTCTAGAGATGCTAGTCCTCACAAGTCGGTTGCCTAATGGGAGAAAAAAGATGGAGGCCTTTATAAATGCTAGCCTTCACAAACAGGATTGCCCAGTGGGAGAAAGAAAAGCTAGAAAACCCCATTCAATGAAATCTGATTAATAAGAGCAGAAGCAATGTTGTTACTGGTTCAACCCAAGCAACGTGGCTCAGTGGAAAGAGCACAGGCTTGGGAGTCAGAGGTCATGGGTTCTAAACCTGGCTCCCCCACATGCCTGCTGTGTGACCTTGATCAAGTCACCTAACTTCTCTGAGCCTCAGTTACCTCATTTGTAAAATGAGGATTAAGACGGCGAGCCCTATGTGGGACAACCTGATTACCTTGTATCCCCCCCAGCACTTAGAACAGAGCTTTGCACATAGTAAGTGCTTAACAAATGCCATTATTATTATTAGTAGTAGTAGTAGTAGTCCATACAGCCTAGATTTGCTCATTATGGGCAAGGAACGTGGCTGCTAATTCTGTTGTATTCTCCCAAGAGCTTAGTACAGTGCTCTGCACATCATCATCAATCGTATTTATTGAGCGCTTACTGTGTGCAGAGCACTGTAGTCCTAAATAAATATGATTGATTGTTTGACTGACAGCTGTATCTCAGCTTACAGTTGTGTTAATCTCCTGGAAATTCATCCTCATGGCTAGGGATGGGCTATCAAGCATATCATCATCATCAATATTATGATCACCACTGTCATCAGGAGCACGTATTGAACACCTACTGCTTACAATGCTAGGTGTTTGGGGACATGCAACAGAAATGAAGGACAGTTCTCTGGGGGGATCACAATTCAAAAGAGATGGCAGACGAGCACACACTGCCCAGGTAGTGTAGATTGTTATATGGGTAGAACTGGGACTGTATCCAACCTGATTTCTCTGCCTAACCCAGAATTTAGTACAGTGCTTAGTGCATAATATGCATTTAATGAATACCACAGTTATTATTATTTCTAATAAAAAAATAATAACCCAAGCAAAGTTTTTACCAATTTATCAAGTACCGTATTAAGAATCAGCCTGGTCTGGTGGATATAGCACTGATCAGGTAGTGAGAGGACCTGTGTTCTTATGCTGACTCTGCCGCTTGTCTGCTATGTGACCTTGGGCACATCACTTCACCTCTCTGTGCCTCAGTTCCTTCATTTGTAAAATAGGGATTCAAAACTGTTCCCCCTCCTACTTACATTGTGAGCCCTATATGAGACAGGGACTGTGTCTGATCTGATTATTCATTCATTCAATCGTATTTACTGAGTGCTTACTGTGTGCAGAGCACTGTACTAAGCACTTGGGAAGTACAAGTTGGCAACATATAGAGACGGTCCCTACCCAACAAAGGGCTCACAGTCTAGAAGGGGGAGACAAACAAAACAAAAACATGTAGACAGGTGTCAAAATCATCAGAACAAATAGAATTAAAGCTACATGCACATCATTAACAAAATAGATGGAACAGCAAATATGTACTAGTAAAATAGAGTAATAAATCTGAACAAATATATACAAGTGCTGTGGGGAGGGGCAGGAGATAGGGTGGGGGGGATGGGGAGGAGGAGAGGAAAAAGGGGGCTCAGTCTGGGAAGGCCTCCTGGAGGATGTGAGATAGTAGGGCGTTGAAGGGAGGAAGAGTCTTCCCCAATGCTTAATTGTCATTATTATTATTTTATTGTATGTGAGTGACCTTTAACATTCTAGAGTTCCCCAATAAGCTCTCCAATCCTATTTGAAGAAGGAAGTTGCATTGGCAATCTGCTAATCCTTCAGATCAATGGCTGCTTGTAACAATAGTTTAACCACATATGCCAAGAGTTCTGCAAGTTCTCTTCTGAGTTTCTTCAGATCTCTTTGGTTGAAGCCATAAGATTCTGGTGATTTGCTTAGCTATAGTTTATACATCTTCTCCACAGCACAGTATATGTAGTCACAATAATTTGAGCCAGTTCCTCTTTTCTGTCTAGAATAAAAATCAATATTGGTGTGTGAGTCGGTAAAGACCAAACTAAAGAATTCAGTGAGGAGCTTTTTGGTTTTTTGGGTTTTCTTTTCTGTTGAGTGCTTACAATGTGCCAGACATTGTACCAAGCCCTGGGATAGATCCAAGTTAATCAGATTGGACAAAGTCCATGTCCCACACAGGGCTCACAGTCTAAATACCCATTTTGCAGATGAGGTAACTGACACACAGATAAGTTACATGACTTGCCCAAGGTCACAGAGCAGACAAGTGGTGGAGATCTTTCAGCACCCCAGTGAAGATTTTCTTTACCATCACTACATGGCCCCACCAATTCCCTTGACAGGTACTTGGACAGTCATTTGCCATAAGCTTTAGTATCCCTTATCAGTGCTTCTTCAAAGTCAACCAACCAATAGTATTTATTGAGCAGTTACTCTGTGTAGAGTACTGTACTAAGCACTTGGGAGAGTACATAAAAATTCCTCTTCAACCGTCCACTTTTCTCTGCAAGTTTCAGTATGGTCAATCAATTGGTCAGTCAAAAATCATATTTATTAAATAGTTATTGTGTGCAGAGCACTATCCCCTTTTGCATTTGTCTCTGTGGTCCATATATTTCTTGGGCCTCTGAGATGGTGTCTTCTAACATCCTCCCTTAGCCATAAAGCCCACAGGGTACAGTCTCTCCAAAAATCAAGAAACCTGGGTGGGAAAGATGAGCTGATACCTGGCCCACCTGTGAAACAGCATGGCCTAGTGGATAGAGCATGGACCTGGGAGATAGGAGGACCTGGGTTCTAATCCTGCTCCTCCACTTTTCTGCTGTGTGATCTTGGGCAAATCACTTAACTTCTCTGGGCCTCAGTTCCCTCATCTGTAAAATGGGGATTAAGACTGTGAGCCCCACGTGGGACAGGAACGGTGACCAACCTGATTATCTTGTACCTGCTCTAGTGCTTAGAACAGTGCTTGACACACAGTGCTTAACAAATACCCCAATTATCGTTATCATTATTATTATTAACTCTGGCAGCAGCAAGTATCTGGCTTGATCTTGGCTGTTGGCCTGGTCTGAGGATTCCAATTTCCTTTTTGCCACTTAGATCACTTAATGAATCAATCAATCAATGGTATTTATTCAGGGCTTTTTAAAAATTGTATTTCTTAACTACTTACTACGTGTCAGGCACTGTGCTAAACACTAGAATAGATACACAAAAATCAGGTTGGAAACAGTCCATAACCCACATGTGACCAACAGTCTTAATCCCCATTTTACCAATGACATAACTGAGGCATAGAGAAGTGAAGTGACTTACCCAAGAACACACAAAAGACAAGTGGCAGAGCTGGAATTAGAACCCAGATTCTTCTGACTCCCAAGGTCCATACTCCAACCACTAGCCCACACAGCTACTCATGCTGATTTCTTTGTACTAGTAAGGTAAGGTAAGAGGGGTTGAGCTGATCAAGTGCTTTAAAACTGATGATAAGGACTTTCTGTTCGATGAGGAAATAATAATGATAGCATTTATTTAGCGCTTTCTATGTGTAAAGCACTGTTCTAAGTGCTGGGGAGGTTACAAGGTGATCAGGTTGTCCCACGGCGGGCTCACAGTCTTCATCCCCAGTTTACAGTTGAGGTACCTGAGGACCAGAGAAGTTAAGTGACTTGCCCAAAGTCACACAGCTGACAATTGGCAGAGCTGGGATTTGAACCCATGGCCTCTGACTCCAAAGCCACGCTGCTTCTCATAGAACTAGATCGACAACCATTGGAGGTTCTTGATCAGTAGAGATATGTGAAATGAATAGTCAGTTTCTTAGAAAAAACGTTCCATCATCATCATCATCATCAATCGTATTTATTGAGCGCTTACTGTGTGCAGAGCACTGTACTAAGCACTTGGGAAGTACAAGTTGACAACACATAGAGACAGTCCCTACCCAACAGTGGGCTCACAGTCTAAAAGGGGGAGACAGAGAACAAAACCAAACAGTTCCAGGCAGCAGAGTGAAGTGTGGACTGGAGTGGGGAGAGACAGGAAGCAGGGAGGTCAGCAAGGTGTATGATGTAGTCTTGTCTTATGCTGTCGGCAACTCCATGGACACATAATAATAATAATAATAATAATAATAACAATAATAATAATGATGATGGTATTTATTAAGCGCTTACTATGTGCAAAGCACTGTTCTAAGCACTGGGGTGGATACAAGGTGATCAGGTTGTCCAACATGGGGCTCACAGTCTTCATCCCCATTTTACAGATGAGGTAACTGAGGCCCAGAGAAGTTAAGTGACTTGCCCAAAGTCACACAGCTGACAAACAGCAGAACCGGGATTAGAACCCATGACCTCTAACTCCCAAGCCCGGGCTCTTTCCACTGAGCCACGCTGCTTCTCTCCCACAGCTCTTCCAGAATGCCTCACCTCCATCTGCAATCGTTCTGGTACTCTATCAATACAGCTTTCTTGGTAAATATATGGAAGTGGTTTACCACTGCCTCCTTCCACACAATAAACTTGAGTCATCATCATCATCAATCGTATTTATTGAGCGCTTACTGTGTGCAGAGCACTGTACTAAGCGCTTGGTAAGTACAAATTGGCAACACATAGAGACAGTCCCGAGTCTCCACCCTCAACTCTCTGCCATGCTGCTGCTGCCCAGCACAGGTGAGTTAGTCAAGGCAAAATATGACAAGTGCTTAGAACAGCGTAGTAGCAGTTTGGATGGAGAGGAAAGGGTAGATTTCAGATAATTTCTAAAAGATCCTCTCTTCTGTGACAGCAATTAGAAAGAGACTAAGCTTTGGAGTTAAGCGAACTAGAAAATTTCTCAAAATGAGGTGGATTTTTTTTAGGAGCAGTTAAGCTCTCTAGTTTGATAGCTAGATAATTAAGTTTCTCCAGGCCCTGAGCCTAACGACTCACCAGTGTAGTTTAGAGTACGCAAATGATTCATTTTTCCTTTTTTCATTTTGAGTTTCTGCTTTAATGCAGAGATCACTTCTTCAGAGATGGAAATAGCATATGTATTTCTGCTCTAAAAGTGCTATATTGGTTTTCTATCACTGTCGTTTTTCTGGCTTGTCTCTTTTTTCTTCATTAAAAGCAAACTTAATAGACAAACAGAAGCCCAGCTGTGAAAAGAATTTCTGTTCTCTGTTTTTGGTGTGAAACCAAGGCTTCAATTCCTCACTTGATGTTTTTTATATTTGTGAAGAAAAAAAGTCCAGTGGGGTTTAAAGTTGAAAAATGAAACCAAACTTTAAAATTACTTACTGTAAGGTGTTTGCTGGTTTTATCATATGGGGATTTTCATATGTGAGCTCTACATCGCACTATGAAATTATAATAATTAATGATAGTATTTGTTAAGAGCTTACTATGTGCCAGGCACTGTATTAAGTGCTGTGGTGAATACAAGTAAATCAGGTTGGACCCAGTCCCTGACCCAGGTGGGTTCACAGTCTTAATCCTCATTTTATAAATGAGGTAACTGAGGCCCAGAGAAGTGAAGTGACTTGCCCAAGGTCACACAGCAGACAAGTGGAGGAGCTGGGATTAGAACCCATGACTTTCTAGTTCCCAGGCCTGTAATCTAGCCACTACACCATGCTGCATCTTATAAAAAAGTGTTTTGCTCATTTAGTAATGCAGGACAAGATGCATGTCTACAAGAGGCAAATCACTGTTTATTATGAGAAGCAGTGTGGCCTCGTTGACAGAGCACAGCACTGGAAGTCAAGAGATCTGGGTTCTAATTCCGGTTTCACTACTTGTCTGTGGTGTGACTACAGGAAAGTCCCTTGACTTCTCTGTGTGTCAGTTTTTTGATTTGCAAAATGAGGATTAAATATGTTCCCCTCTTAGATCCTGGGCCCCATAGGGGAAAGAGACTGTTTCTGGTTATATTTTATTGTGTATACTTAGCATACTGCTTGGCACATAGTAAGCACTTAATAAGTAACATTATTATTAAAATGAATATTCCATATCCTTGTATGTCTTTATGGGTGAAATGTGTAAGCCTGTCTGTTCAAACAGAATAAAAGATGATTTGAAAATATGTGTTTTTGTTAGGACATATTTTCACTAAGCATTTCCTTTATCACTCCAAATAAATGTTTCTCAACTCTCTGAAAACGTATATATTGATACTTTTTCGTATGTATGTTTTCAGAGGGTTGAAATACATTTATTGGAAGTGATAAAGGGAACGTTTAATTTCTGTTAGGTTTTTTTTTTCAGGTCTGGCTTCAGATGGACTGGGAGTTTTTGAGATAGACTCGGTGATTAATCAAATCAGCTCCCATTTGCTCTTTTCTCAGTTTTGTGCTCATTCTTAGTGAGTAGCCTTTCATTTTTTCAGTCTTTTAGACTGTGAGCCCACTGTTGGGTAGGGACTCTCTCTATATGTTGCCAACTTATACTTCCCAAGTGCTTAGTACAGTGCTCGGCACACAGTAAGTGCTCAATAAATACGATTGATTGATTGATTGATTGATTTTTGCCTCGCCTCCATGGGCAGCAGAAGCAGCAGCAGCACTGAGCAGAGGGGATATCGCTGAGTGAAAAATTGATTGCAGTCAATTGATTGCAGTTGATTGATTGCCTTGCTTGCGGTCTGTCTGGTGAGCTGGAGCCAGGATTCCTGGTGCTTCTGAGGTGTACCTTTTTATGGTATTTATGGAGCGCTTTACTATGTGTCAAGCACTGTCAAGCACTGTTCTAAAATATGATTTGAGCTTCCACTTGCTTTGCCAGCCTGAAGTAGCTTCTGCAATCTTGATGCCTAATTAGAGGTCATCTAGGTGTGAAGTCTGGCCCAAAATAGATGTCCATACTTGTAAAATTATCTCCAAGATTATATTTGTCCCTGAGAGTAGTCACAACCAGTGGTTAGAGAATTGCATCTGAGAAATACAAGAAACTGAAATTGGCACAGTACCTCAACACCCCGTCATCCAGATTCATGACATCTATATTTAGTTTATCTTTATGGAATTTTTAGCAAGGAATTCATTTGTGTGTGTGAAAATATTTATAAAATTGAATATTTATAGTCCATAAATATAATTTTCAGAAAAAAATCTACACTTTTAGGCTCAAACTGACATCATTGACAGGGAGATTTTTATCCATACGTGGAGGTGGGCCTGACATACTAACGCGAGACAATCACTTTCTCATGGGACTCATGAAAAATTGCTTTTTGCTACACTGTTCTATTTGTTGTCAAAATACGATAGTTGACTGCTGCAATGGCATCCTCACTAACCTGTCTCCCATCTCTCCCCTCTCCAGTCCATACTTCACTCTGCTTCAAGATTACTTTTCTCAGACATCATTTTGCATGTCTCAGTGCAAGCGCTTAGTACAGTGCAAGTGCTTAGGAGAAGCAGCATGGCTCAGTGGAAAGAGCACGGGCTTTGGAGTCAGAGGTCATGGGTTCAAATCCAGGCTCTGCCAATTGTCAGCTGTGTGACTTCGGGCAAGTCACTTCACTTCTCTGTGCCTCAGTTATCTCATCTGTAAAATGGGGATGAAGACTGTGAGCCCCCCGTGGGTCAACCTGATCACCTTGTAACCTCCCCAGCACTTAGAACAGTGCTTTGCACATAGTAAGTGCTTAATAAATGCCATTATTATTATTACAAGGCTCTGCACACAGTACGCGCTCAATAAATATGATTGAATGTCTCTCCACTCCTCCAAAACCTCCAATAGTTTCCCATTCCTCCCTGCATCAAGGAGAAATACTTGATCGGTAGCTTCCTCTCCATGCAATCTTCACTTCTCACCCACCTCATCCCACCTCACACACTTCTATCCTCTCAAGCCCACCTATTCACTCTGCCTCCTTTAAAGCTCTCTTGCAGTCGACTTCAGTCAGTCAATCGTATGTATTGAGCACTTACTGTGCATAAAGCACTGTACAAAATGCTTGGGAGAATACAACAATGAACAGACATTCCCTGCCCACAACTAACTTACAGTCTAGAGACAAGTTTACAGTCAGAGATGAGTTTGCAGTCTAGCACCACATCACCTCTCAACTTCAAAGTCCTTCGGAAATCACATCTCCTCCAGGAAGCCTTCCCTGATCTATCTCTCATTTTCTCACATAAGTTCCCCTCCCAATTACCACTTCAGTACTTCTGCATCGCTTAAGCATTTGGATACTCACTTCTCTCCCCACTTCCACCCTCAATAGAACTTCAGAAACATTTTTATACTCTGTCGTTCCCCCCTATTTTTAATTCATTTTACTGTCTCTTTCCCCTATGAATTATAATCTCTTTAAGGACAGAGATCATTTCTAATCAATTAATCAATCAGCCAATCGTATTTACTGAGTGCTAATTGTGACCAGAATACCATACAAGTAGTTGGGAGAGTACAGTATAACAAAGTTGGTAGACAAGTTCACTGCCCACAAGGAGCTTACAGTCTGGAGGGGGAAACAAACATTAAAATAAATTACAGCTCTGTACATTAGCGCCGTGGGGTTGACGATGGGTGATTAAAGGGTACAAATTCATGCACAAGGGTGATGCACAAGAGAGAATGAGTAGGGGAAATGAGAGCTTAGTAGGGGAAGACCTGTTTGGGGAGATGTGGTTTTCAATCAATCAACCAATTGATTGATTGATTAGATTGATTGATTAGAGAAGCAGCGTGGCTCAGTGGAAAGAGCACGGGCTTTGGAGTCAGAGGTCATGGGTTTGAATCCAGACTCTGCCACATGTCTGCTGGGTGGCCTTGGGCAAGTCACTTAACTTCTCTGAGCCTCAGTTACCTCATCTGTAAAATGGGGATTAAGACTGTGAGCCCCACGTGGGACAATTTGATCACCGTGTATCCCCCCAGCTCTTAGAACAGTGCTCTGCACATAGTAAGCGCTTAACAAATGCCATAAAAAAACCCAAAAAACCAATCCTATATATTTTGAGCGCTTACTGTGTGCAGAGCAATAATAAGGTTTCTACTACCTCTATTGTCCTCTACACAAGAAAAAGGCTCAATTAATAGGATGTCCCCAGTACTTAAAGCTGTGTTATCTCTTGTAACAGTTACATTTATTAAGCACTTACTGTGTGCCAAGCACTGTATTAAGAGCTGGGAGACAATATACAGGTGGCATTACGCACATCTTCTGTCTCTTATGGGGGATGCATAATTGTGCGAAGTCACACAGCTGACAGTGAAATGGCAGAGCCAGGTTTAGAACCCATGACCTCTAACTCCCAAGCCCAGATGCTTTCAAGTAAGCCATGCTGCTTCTCATTGTCCCAGTCTTAGTACGGTGCTTGGTACATAGTAAATGCTTAACAAATACCACATTAATTATTATAAAACAGGGGTATTGTGCAGTTGTGTGAACTCCGGAGGACTCTGGGCATTTTAGCATTAATTACATGGGGGCCTTGTGAGAATCTGCAATCACCATGGCTTCAGGCCATGGTTCTCTCCCAACCCTGCCACGCTTCTCCTTTAGGGAAGGTACTGGGTAAAGAGCTATCTAATACCAAATTTTCTCCATCTATTCCAACACATTTTTTTTCTCCTGTCTTTCCTCCTTCAGTTAGCTCCTTCAGTTAGCTTGGTGCCTCGTGATGTACACCAGCTGTAGACTAGCATGTGTGAGACTTTATCACATTTTGAATTTTTAATGAGTTTTAAATCCCTTTCTCCAGAGGGCAATT